>NW_021632157.1:0-19901 GCF_004799145.2 Neltuma alba | reverse complement strand
CCCCCGCCTCTTCTTTAATCCTCTACCCTCTACCCGGCCTGTCCCCACTCCTCCCCTCCAATCTATTTTCCCTCTTTCCTTCCCAATTTCATCCACTCGTGACGTGGCTCCTTCTCAACACCCCGCCTCAGCATCTCCTCTGTGGGCTGCATCACACCCTATCTCATTCCTCTTACGCGCTTCCTCCCGGTTCATCCATCCGCCCACGCAACACTCTTTTACTCGTCCTTTATTATTGAGACCTCTCCCTTCTTCACTCGTCCCTCCCTCTCTCCCCCTGCTGCGATCTCTGAAGCTTAAACGCTAAGATGGCCTCCAGAGTAGCTCTGCTCTTCCTCTTGTGTGTTCTTCCTTCCATGGTTGCCGCCATCCGCTCTCACAAGAACCCATTCTGCGTCCAGGGTCGTGTCTACTGCGACGCTTGCCGTGCTGGTTTTGAGACCTCTGCTACCACCTACATTCCGGTGCTCCCTCCCTCCCTCTCTTCCTTTTCTATTATTTCCTCTCATTTTTTCCTTTATTTTCACTCTTCCTCTTTAACGAAAAAAATCTGTTCCCTGTGACGCTATATCTTAGATCTGTATTGTGGCTTATAGTTCTTACTTCCTGTTTTCATCCTGTCGATATGTATTAGAAATTTAGGCTATCACTAGTTTTCCACAGCCGTGCTTGCTCCCCAATCATCATCCATTTTTTATAAAATTATCATTTATACTTTTGATGGTTGCAGCTTGTACCATATTGGATGATCTATTTTCGATCCGATTCTTTTTATTCATTCCGAGTTAATTCCTTGTACTAGTAACATATGTAATTTGTGGCAATAAACTACTTTGATTTGGACTTAAGCACTAGCTATAACTGGACGTAATGTCTAAAATGCCCTCCTTCAGTCGAGCCTTGCGGTCCTGTGCTCATTCTGACTGAACAATTATGGGCTATTCCGGTTAAGCTGATATACTACATTCGTTTAGTCTTCTGATCTCGTTGAATCTTAGCTATGTTTACCGATGCTCGTGATCCGCATTTTAACATTTGGCCGATCGTTGATCATAGGTGCTGAGGGTTGTTGTGGAATGCAAGGACAGGAATACAGCGGAAGTTATGTTCTCTAAGAAGGGCGTGACTGACTCCACGGGAACTTACAAAATCTTGGTGAATGAGGATCATCAAGACCATATTTGCAGTGCCAAGCTTGTTAGCAGTCCTCAGGGTAACTGCCAGGAAGCCGCCCCTGGACGCGATGAAGCCCTTGTTGTTCTTACCCGTAACAATGGGATCGCATCTGACGACAGATTTGCCAATTCTTTGGGCTACATGAAGACCGAAGCTGATTCTGCTTGTACTGAGATTCTCAGGCAATACCAGATGTTCGATGAAGAAAATTAAGTCAGTCTGCAGTGTCTTTCAAATTTATTTATTTTGGATCGGCTTTCCTAATTTCTACTTGATTCAATCTTGATGGAATGTTATCTTGACATTCTTAGTTTATGCTTGCAAGTTACTGGCCTCTAGTAAATTACATTACACAAAGTATTACGTACGCGGACTGCGTGTTGTGATAAACTATTCTTTGATATCTGGATTTAGCAAATATATGCTATGATGTGTGGATTTGTTTATTTTAAAAGGACCGGTTTTTCAATCGGTTGCTGCGTTCTCTCTCGAGATCGAAGATGGATGTCTTGTTGATGCTTTATTAACAATTTGACGCAATCATAAATCATGTCTTGGCAATTGCAAGGTAGACGTAAACGTCTTATTCCATTTGACGCGACAATCCAGTTTTACGACAATCGAGGCCAATCGGCTGTAATGTCAGATTTCACAAACCTCTTGGCGATAAAGGCAGCGTGCGTGCGGTTATGAAACACGCAAGCAGTTGTGTGCTTCTCACATTTCATGCTCAAGCTAGAAAGAAGTTCAACTTGGCGTGAATTTTGCAGCCCTTAGTTGTTCAACTGTCCCATAAACCGACCCGGCTTTGATCCCTGGCGACCGCATTTGAACAATTTTGTCCTTCGATTAGTTATGGAGAGAAAAAAAAAATCCCTCAATGAGTATTGCTATTTGTTACTGACCTTGAAAAACTTCACGCCTGAAAAACAACAACTCATCTAGGCGTCTATTCCACAATTTTATTTAATTTATTTTTCCCATTAAATAGAAGAAAATTAAAATCATCAATATTTTTAGGGAATGTCTCCTCTTCTCTTCTCATTCTCTTCTATTTTCTTCTTCTTTTAATTGTTAGATTAATATTTTAACGGTTTAGATTAAATATTTTTAAAACTATTATTAAAATATTAAATTATTAAAAATAAATAGTAAACTATAAACTACATTAAATTTAATTTAATGATTTGTAAGTACACTAATGTTTTTAAAATTTTTTTATAAATAGTTTGTAAAAATAAATAAAATCTAAAGGAGGAGGAAAGAGAAGGAAAAAAAAAAAAAAGAGAGAACTCCTGAACCGCTAGTTTAAATGGCTACTAAGTGTGTCACCTATATCTCTGTACAAAATCTCCCTAATTCAATTTTGTATTTTGCCGAGGGTAAGGGGCATAGAAGTGTATACCGATTGTTCACCTAGTGAAGTGCATGACAACTGAATGCATAATTCGAACCGTTTAAAGATAGCTTCTTCAATCCACAAGGTAAAATCGTCTGTCACTACAAAGCCAACAAGATAAATTTGACAGTAGGTATTTACACTCTTTAGGTTTGAAATTGGAACGTTAGAGAATCATACTACAGCATTAGGGTTGACTCAGCAGCAAGCAACCTTCAAAAAGGGCTCAGGTAATGTAATTTGTCATGCCAAGACAACCCGCCTTATGGGCAGGGGTATTGTTCGTGGCCTTCTTCTCAGAAGCATAAGCGTCGGAGCCTAACCTGATGGAATCAAGAGAAGGAGCAGCCTGTGGGACTGAGGATGGAGAGTCCTTCCTTGTCCAACAAGAGGGTATCTCTTATCATCCTCTTTCATTCTCTCAGCATATTTATTTATGTCAAAACCTGTAACATCATTCCCACCAAATGCAGACTCGAGACGGTCCATGTCAAACAGATCCTCCATAATCTTGTTAGTGTTTTGGTTATCGAGTAAACGAACTTGACTTTACTATAAGTTTTAGGCTCCAACAGGGGCTTTACCATCTGTAGCAAGCAATCCATGCCTTGACATCACAAAATGCTAAAGATCCAAGCTTTTAAATGTCAAAAACTAAAATATTTATTATTATTATTATTTTTAAAAAAAAGGCCTTTTGTAGCAATATTAAACTTCAAATCAGCCATGAACTAGCATATATTATCTACCACAGCTAATAAAAAATGCATCAATTAGGAGACAGGTCAAAAAATCCCCCCGTACTTTACAGATCTAAAAACAAGAAAAGCAGATTGCTGTATAGAAGCAAAGATGATTTGCATACGCAGATATACAGAAGGGCTGAAACATCATTATCAGGAATTGCACATCTTAAAGTGGCTCTAAATGCAAGCAAGAAATACATTTATTCCTTGTGATGAAGTGCACTTTTGACCTCATTCAGACAGAGTCAGGATCTGAGATCACATATTCTTATTATCAACAAGTAGCTGGGTTGTATTTAAAACTTCAACACGTGGACAGATAAATTATACACATTGAGCCTGGATAAAAGGCGCACGCAATATATAAACATGAAACAGAAGATATTGAAAGCGAGAGCATAGCTATATAGCTTACCATGAAAAATGGTTCAAAAAACTTGGGTGGGTTGAACAGTATTGCCAGACCCAGCCGTTCTGGATAATGGTCTTGTAATACATGGGCAGTTTCATGAGTCAGCTTGACTGATATGTTTGACAGATTGAAACCTTCAAAATCAATTAGCCAGACCATCTGTTCCTGGTCTGGTGGAAGATTTAAAATAGCATTTTCCATGCAATATACCAGATATTTAATCTGCTCCTTAGTTGACTTCGAATTCTGCAAGGGAAAACAGATATTAATAAACTCCAATGTGGACAAAATATTCTTCTCAAAGCAATACTAATTGAATTTTAACTATTAAGAGGGCATTTATCATTAGCTAGACTTTATTAAAATTCAAGATCATACATGTGCAACCGTTCTGTTCACTTAGGCTGTTCTTTGAGAGAGTGAAAAATAATAGGAATCAAATTTGAAAATGCAGTTAAACAGAAAGCACGTGGAGAAAGAACCCTCATTTTCCTTCCTTCTCCAAAATATCCAACGTTTATATAACTAGGCACTTGTTAAAAAAAGCATGCTAGAGGTTAAAGTAATTTTCAGAATAAACCTGGCGGCTAGGTCTCATTACAAGAACGGTCCTCCCTTGCTTGTCAATGTAGTTGGATCTATAGATCTTTCCTGTTTCCGCTTCATGAGCAACCTCTTCCTACATTATCAATAGAGACATATTAAACACCTTTTATCAAACGAAGATCAGTACGTGAGAGTTCAACCAAGTCTAGAGCTCTTGCAGATCACAAAGAATCCAACTGAATAACCAATCAACTGAATTCATTTGGTCAATCTTTGGGAATAAATGTTATAGTTAATCGATGCTAGTTCAGGTCGAATCTTGATCAGATCAAGTTTAATAAGCCTACAGATGGCAAGAAATTTGACAGCGCACTTTGCAGTCTAGCTGAACCCAACTGGACAAAGCTCTAGAAAAAGAAGCAAGAATAGAGGTAATAGAGGAAGACCATATGCATACGTTAAAGGCCTTAACCAAGATCTAGAGAATATCTTGGAGCAGACCTAGCAATAGCATCCAGATAACATCCCAGTCCCAGCCATGCATTTTGTTCCTGATGCTATTGGAAAAAATTGAAGAGAAACAGTTTCTCACCCATCGGATCTCTTCTGGTTTAGCAGCAGCTCTCCATTTTAAGGTCTGTTGCAACATCTTTACTGCCTTCTTGACGTTCCAATTTCTTGCTCTTAAATGCCTTGAGATGGATGCATCAGAACAATAAATAGATGACTTGCCCGACACTGGTCCTATCAGCCGTCTCACCTCATTAATCTGGAAAGAAGCAAAATATCATGGCCTAAGATGCTTCTAGAATTGGAAGTCACAATATTGCAGTCTAACATTTTAATTCTCGCGTTCTAGAACAAAGTAAAAGCATATGTACATTTATAGATCTACCGAAAGCGCAATCTAATACCTTTGCTTGTTGTTCCTGCGATGTTAAAATTTTCTCACGGCCATTGGAGGCAGTTTTATTTAGATCCACACTCATGATGGTTGCGAAGAACTATTGTTCAACAATAAATACCACAAAAGTCAGTATCAATATATTGCAGCCTCAGTAATTACAGAATAACATAAGTGTTAAATGGTGCTTCATTTTGATTAAATAGCTAAATATGCAGACTGGCTGCAACTCTTGCACAAATAGCATTTACAAGTCAATAAAATATCTAGTTTTTACATCAACGGAACTTCAACCTCTTGTGCAGTTATTCTTGCTGAATGCATTTTGCATTGAGGATTTTTAAGCAACCAACATTTTCATTGACCAAGAGTGATGGCTAGTGAAAGCAATAAAATCATCTAGATAGCTCGGTAAGGCTTTCATACACAAGATTTCAGATTCTGGCCCTAGATGGGATTTTTCTGACGGCATATAGTCCTGATAAAGTGCAACAAGCTTCATATGTATCAAACTAGCAATTGACACATTGTTAGAAATTTTTTAAAGGTTTGGATCTAAACTTTTGGCATCGACAATCACTCTTTCACTACCAACCATTTTTTTCTAACACTGAGAAAGAAAACAAACTGGTGCTACGCTACATTAGGAACAATCTGGTGAACCTTCATGCTAATCCTTTTCAATTGCTTCCAAGAGAGGAATGCGTTGATTGAAAAAGTTTTGGTTTAAACAGTAGAAATGGTTTACTTGATCACTCTGAAATCTGCACGGCAAGTATCTCGAGTTAAGCCTCTCTGAATAAGGTTTAAATATGTGATGCTGCTTCCGCACCTAATTTCACAACTGCGTATTGCAAGGCCTTGATTTGATAAACAACAATACGACGCTCTGAGCGATAAAGTGGTGTTTTATTTTTAATTTTTTTTATGAAAAGAGCTGCGGTTGTAGTAGCATTACATTGGAATAAGGTAGAATCATGAGCTTTTGTGGAAAAAATGAGTGCAATATTTTCAAGCAAAAAGATGTACACAGTAATCATCCACGCTAGCGAAATCATCTCTTGTTCAATTATATATTGTCTATTTTGTTTTTGGTAGGATGAAAATAGAAAGTTCTCTTTTCATATCCTAAGGCCATTTCCATCACCGTTGCAACATATATCACGTCGGCTTAGATGTAATGCTTCGAGTCAAATTTACATTGAACTCAAACATGTCCACGTCTATTACACAAATTACAGTCTAAATGCATCATGGCAAGGTCATCGAGTACTCCACAGAACCCCGAAACCGCATAGCACAAATTAAGAATGCCAACCGAACGTCATCATATGCTGCCGCCATAACCAGTTGCAAATTTACAATCTAAATACATTGTAGATGCTTGAGAAGCAGCAAAAACCATAAACTGGAGGAATCAACAAACGAAGAGAAGATTACAACAGGAAATAAAGCATAGAGAATCTAACCTTGACTACTGAGAGAGCGATTGCTTTGGGAGGTGAAAATCTCAAAAGAAGGAAGCGGATCAAGGGTGTAGATTGATATCATGAGTGCGGCATGGTTGGAAAAGAGGTTGGAGGAATGACGAATGGGGCGATATCATATGATCTGGAATTTGGAAGTACTTACGCGCCCTCCATCGCTGCAGCCGCGAAATGAAATGCCTCATCCATCCCCACTGCCACCAACTCTGTTTCATCCTAAAGTAAGACCTGACCTCGTAACACGTGGCCTCCCTCTATATGTGCCGCGTGTGGATGTTTATTATATATTCCCACATGCTTTGAGCCAGCAGGGACCAACTGTTGCTGATATCTCAGCACTTTGTGCGGATCGCAAATGGCAGAGACTGCAATGATGCGTCATATTTATTTTTTTCTCCCAAAGCTGTGGTAGAGACCGCATTTTGTCCGGCACCCATAAATATAAATAAATACATAAGTAATTAATTGTACTCTTCTGATCCTTAATATAAGGCTTATTTAATTAATTTGATTAGATTAAAAAAGTTAGGTAAATTAGTTAATTATAAGAAATATAATATGTTTTTTTTAAAACACCATAATCATTTTTTTAATATTCCCTGGTTGACAGTTCTCAATATAAGACTTATTTAATTAATTTGATTAGATTAAGAAAGTTAGGTAAGTTAGTTAATTATAAGAAATATAACATATTTTTCTTAAAACAACATAATCATTTTTTTTAATATTCCTTGGTTGATGAACTAACCATAAAGGTAATTTAAGAAAAATTGATAAATATGAAAAATAGATCTTATACTACCTTCGAACCTTAATATAAGACCTTATTTGACTTTCATTTTGATCTTAAATATAAGACCTCAATCCACTTTGTCTCTCATATTTATCCATTTTTTTTCTAAAGTAGACATTCTAATAATAATAGTTCTAGTCAATACACTTGATTAGTAAGGATATTTTAGAAAAAACAACACCTATTTAGGACAAATAACTAACTCAATTTACTTTCTTAATCTCCTCAAATTAGTCAACTGGTTCTTATAATTAGGAACGGAGGTAGTATTTAGAACTAAAATTAACTTAATAATTAGGCCCTATATTAAGGACCGGAGGAGTATTAAATAATGAAAATGAAATAGAAAAAGCCCTTTGGAAAATAATAAACAAAATAAGAAAAATCTGTTGATTGTTTTCTTTCTAAATAACTTTGGAAAATGTTATAAGATGTCCAAAATTAATTCCAAAATCATACCCTCCCTTTTATTTGATTTCCAAATCTGTGATGAGGATTTGGAAATAGTAATGAGGGTCAAATGACAAGCAATAGAAGTTTACTATTGGATAAGGTCGTTAACGAGACAAACCCGAGCTTTGTGGATAGTGGAGGAGGCAAAACACATGGTAGAAAATTACCACACGAAGCGTATTTAACAAGCAAGAGTCAGCATCTTGATTGAATTCCCTGTAAGTAAACTCACAAAAGACTGACCAATGTCCGGCTAATATCATCCTGGCTTCTTCTAAAATATCTCTGAATGGGGGATGATTCGTGACAGTGTACCCGTAGGTTTTTTTTTTTGGGGGGTGGGGGGGGGGGGAAGCTTTTTTATATGCCCAGTCCAGTTCTGTAAAAGAAGTTGCCAAAAGGCCCAGTAATGTTTATAGACGCAAAACACATGGTAGAGAGCTTGCAAGCATCTGGGACTTTACCTCCCATTGATTCAAATTCCTGTCCTGACATTTCTGACCATTCAATTCAACACCGATTTTGCTTTTCTTTAATTACCCCATACAATCATGGTTCGTGTTCCCGACATTGGCCCCGTATTCTCTGCATCAAAGCAATGAAGCAGAAATCCTAATCAAATGCAACACCCCTAAGAAAGGGAAAGCGCCAAGTGAATGAGATTGACAGTTCAATAAATATGAGCTGACGACGACTGCACCTTAAATGATGTTCCCCACCCTGGAGGAGAGTGTTATTGGACAATGGTCGTGGGTGCTAGGATAATGAATCGATGGAACGGAGGCTATCCTCCATGGTTTGCAAGAATTAATCCCCCGAAGGCATGCAAATAATGGGCATGCCGCACGATGATTTACGGGGTGACCACACACATGACCGTGTTTAGCCTTTATATCAACACATCATCAAACAAGTTTTGTCCTTGTCCTTCTTGGTGGGCAGCCCCATTATTATCAGACTCTCTCTCTTTTTTTCTCTGGCCCCCCAGACCCCATTAAACAAGGCCTTGTTTAATTAGCATCCACTCCTCGACTCAGAACTTCATTTTTTTCAATTTTTTTTAAAATATTACTAATCTACTATGTAACAAAGTTAACCAACACTACTATCTGCTAGAGCTGGTAATATGGGTTGAGCCCGCAGGCTCAACCCACCAACCCGCCAACAAGTGGCGGGTTGGGTTGATAAAAATTAGAACCGTTTTAAAATGGAAGTTTTGAGCCCATAACTGCCAAGCTCAAACCCGCGGCGGGCTAACCCGCAGGGTTGGCGGGCCAACCCGTTTAACCATATATTTTTTTTTGGCAAATTTTTCCCTTTGCCTCTTAGTCTCTACACTCTTAGCCTAATCCACAGTGCAACAGTGAACAGTTAATGTCCAATAGTCTAACACGGCAACACCAACATGGTCCCATTTTCAGATTTTGCTTGCGTGTCGCACTCCTTCCAAACTCCCAACTCTCCCAGACCCAGTCTCCCAGTCGCCCTCGGCCAGTCCTAACTCCCAAGTCCCAAGTCCCAAGCCCCAAGCTCTTTGCTCTTTGTCTTTGCTTTGCGCCTTTGCCCTAGCTCATGAGTGATGATTGAGCACTTGATAATGATTTGTGTAGTGACATGGTGTTTGTGACTTTGTGGTAGTGTTAATTTGGATTTATGTTTTAATTTGAGATGTTTGTTAAATTATTAAAGACATATCATGTTCATTTAATCATATGTTTAATATTTTGATATATTTGAAACTTGAAACTTGAAACTTTGGATGGGTTCCATGTTTTATTTATGATAATTTCTATTTGCATGTTTTATTTTAGGTAGTTAGGAATTTAAGACTTTGAGTAGGTTTTATTAAAACAAAAAACAAAATTTGGCGGGTTGACCCATATTACCGGCTCTACTATCTGCCAATCACCTAGAAGAAAGTAGGCCTATTGCGAGTATATGCGAAGTGTCGACCTCTGGCCTTCGAGCGAGGCGGTCGTATTGTGGGCTTCCAACTGGACCAACCATTACATTCAACCAAAACAGAGACGCAGTTGCCACTTGCACTCTACCCCTATTATTTTCTTTAGTTTTATTTGGAAAGGAGGCATTAATTTTTGACAGTTGACAGAATTTTCCCTTTAAAGGAACAGGAATCTAACTCGAGCCTTCCAAACTGAATAAAATTGTAAAATATGGAGTGTGGGGGATGGTAATGGAAATGAGACAGGGGAATAAGTGGGATTATTCCAGATAAATTAAACTCTGGGGTTGAGGGAGGGCGTTGGAGAAATGGATGCAGTGTGGCCTTTTGATTTAGAAAAGGCGAGGGCATGAGGTGCATCAGATGCACAAAGACGATAGGCACGTACGCGCATTCTCAAATCTTTCGGTGCCCCCCGTCTTGTCTCTCTTTTTCCGTATTGGACTATACCACCCTGCAAAACCCAATTCAAACCAAAAAACATCAAAACACCGCCCGCGCCTGTGTACAGATTTGGATTCCTCTAGGTTGTCTCATTAAATCCATGCAATCTCAAAGCATGATTATAGTAGAATTCATATACTTCTGTCACTTTTATACTTTATATCTCACTGTAACAAGCACAAATATTTTTAAAAAAAACATAGCTTAAATGTTGGTTGTTGAAATTAAGGAACCCAACTCATGGGCCTTCTCTTTCACGATAATCTCCCAATGTGGGAGTCATAATACTTACTCCGATTGGCCTCATGAAACATGAGGTAATGTTTTTTCTGCGAATACCTTGTGTTTGTGTAAGTTATAAATGGAGAGAATACAACAGTGATGAATGGAGGCGAGAGAGGGGGGGGGGGATGCCAAACGAGGACAATTAAATACGGAGGTTTCTAAGGACAGAACAAGCAGAGCTAATGTTGGCCATCACTATCCGCTGATTCTAAACGAACAAGTCGGTATAGGCGTAACTTCCCCCACCGCACCCACATTTATTTCCATTTCCCGTTGCATCAAATCATCTTTCCACACCTTGCCTTCTTGTTTTGCCCACAGCAAAGAGCACAACACTTTGGTGTCCAGTTTATGCTTCCCCCTTTTTCTCACCGTCCATTGTGTCTGCCCTTTGTTTTTCTATTCAGCCATCCACAAAGCCATCATTTTCATTCCCATCTTTTTCTACCCCCATAAAAAATCGTCCTCTTTTATTTTTTAATTTTTCCGCTTGTTTAGGCCCCTGGTTCTCCTTAAAGCGTGACATAAAATAAAAATGAAAAAATATCTCGTCACATCTGATCTTAGATGGTTTGACACGGTAAAAAGGTGCGCATGTAACTTCATTTCAAGTACTCACAAGCAAAGAGCTTCAAGTCTCATTTGTTTAGTGACAACGAAAATAGAAGAAGGCCAGTACGAAACACAATTAAATGTCGTCGCTTCTTATTTATATTTTTTATATATAATTTTAAATATAAAAATCCGAATTTCTGCCATTATTTTTGGAACCCGGATGAATAAAATAATTAAACTAAGATATCAGTGAAGGCAAGATAAAGAAAACACCAGATGAAAATTACTTCGATGTCAATTTGACATAATGAGAGAAACAAAATTTTCATAATAATTGTCTTTTTGCAATTACTACTTTTTCATTATTTAAAAAATACTACTTCCGATCCTAATTATAATATCTCCTCTGTAGGCTATAAATGATGTTTTATAATCAGGTAGTAGGATCTTTTTCACTTTTACATTCATTTTTAATTATTTTTCCTATATATCAAACAGGCCACAACTTGTGATAAAAAACACCAAAACATAGAAAGTCTTCTGAAGTTCCCATTCATATTCATTTTTTCTATACATTGACGCAGACACATATTAATAACAATAGAAAATATAAATTTATTAGGCTTCTAAAAATAACAATATTGTAAAAAATATTATATACAAGGCTAAATTATATAATGTAAAAAAGATATAAAAACAATATTATTAAAAAATACCATAAAAAACACTTTACAATGGCTCTATGAATTATTTTATTAATGAAAACGATATTATTGAGATAACATTGCAACTCAAGAACTAAAAATTACTGTAAAATAGTTATTATTAATAAGTGAATTGAATAATTATTAAATTATTATTAATAAATAAATTTTTTAAAAAAAAATTTCAGGATGGGATGAGATGAGATGACCTCGTCCTATATCCCATCATGTCCCGATTACTATTTTGTCATGTTCTGTAATCATCTCGTCCTGAACATTGTTTGTCCAGTCTAAATTAACCAGGTTCAAAACAAAACAAGTTGAACACCCATATTGTGTGTATCGGAGTGTGTAAAATATTTTTGAAAATCTTCATTTATAGTGGGATATTGCTGAAATAGGATTTAGGATAAAAGTATAATATTACCATTTATCTTATTTTTTAGGTGCACTTAGCATACGCCCTTCATCTTTTATTTTGTACAATTGTACCCATAATTCTTTTATTTTGATGCATGTGAGAAAAATTGTGAGTAAAATTATACAAAAATTATGAATAAAATTGTGATGTTGTGTACATGAGACAAATAAAATTATGAGTAAAATTACAAATTTTGATATTTATCTGTAATTTAATAGTATTATTTTGACCAAAAATTTAATAGTATGAGAAAGTTAAAGGTAACTGTACAAAAAATAATTACAATAACGTCTGAAAGTACAACATGAGTACGTACTGTTATACTTTTAAAGTAAGAATATTACGCCATCATTTCTCTTAAGCATTAATTTTAACTAATAATTAAAGTTTTTGGAGTTAATTATTTATATCCGGTATGAGAATCACAATCAGGTGAGGTTATGTGTAGTTTGGTGATTGATGCACGTGGGAGTCAGAGTCAGACGGCTGTCAGCGATTTCAACGACCCAGATTTAGTTCTGGGCATTGGGCTCTTCTTTTATGTTCCCCAAGCTCCCCTGGTTGCCACTTCTTCCTCACCTAGCTTTCCAGAGTCAGATCAGACTCATACCCCCAGAAGCAGGAGTGTCACTGAGCTTTCTGCTTCGGCGATCCTAAAATAATACAAGGGGAGGGAAGATGTTGTTAGGGAAGAGACCTCGTCCTCCAATGAAGAGACCACAAGCACGTCAGAAATCGGCTTGGATCTCAGCACCACCACCGATCCTAAGCGGCAGATTGCAGGCGGTTCAGTAATGGGCCCGATCAGAGGACGATGGCCGCCGCCACTACTCTGTCGCCAACAACCCATAGAAGGCACTCGACCGACTTCACTGACACTCCTGACTTTTGCGCTCTTGCTCTTTCTGTAAACGTCCCTTGGTACCCACCTGTGACATCTACATGTACAGGTTGCCCATTCTTCTCTCTGTTTCCGAGTTTATTTCCTTCCCTTTTCAGTTTCAGCTTAGGTGTATTTTCTGAATTGCGCTGCCTATGTTTTTCCAAGTAACTCGAAAGCCACTGAAGATGGGCTCGTTCCGATTTGAAGAAAATGGGTTTAGGGATTTATGTTGTGTTTGTGTGATGAAATTATGCAGGGGGGATAGCGCTTTCTGCAGCGTAGAATGCCGTCAACAGGCGATGAATCGGGATGAGAGGAAGGAGAAGTGCTCGCTGACATCAAAGAAAAAGACTGTGGCTCATCATTCTGCTGGATCCAAAGTCGCCTCTAATGGCGAAACCGTGGGCGCCTTGTAAAATCTCTCAGCGCCCCATCCATCATGTACTCGCCACCTAGCTGTGCCCTCTTCTGCCTTATTAGAATTTGTTCATACACCTCTTTCTACCCTTATTTTATTTTCCTTCCCGTAATTTTTGTTCTCATGCTCCGTAGGGGGATTGGGAGTTGGTCATCTTCTTGCTCGCTAGTCTACATCTGGCGTAGTTTTCCCCCCGTTTTCCTTTATTTTATTTTTTGGGAAACAATTTGCAGCTCTCATAAGATTTTGTTACGTCTTTTAGTTGACAAGAAATTAGGAAAAGGAAAAACCGAGGCTTATAATTCCTCTCTTGTTGTATTTCTTTTTGGATTCGCGTCAGGTATGATAACTCTGGATCGATTATAGTGTGATGCTCTGTGTTTTCTGAAGAAGTTACTGTTAGTTCAGTGAAAACGAACTATATATCCGCTTCTCTCTTTTTGGTGGATCGATCAGAATCCAGAATCATGAATGAAATTGGGCTGTAAGTTCTCTTTTCAAAGAATGTAAAGGAAGGAGACGGTGATTCACTCACAATCACAAGCCGTAGTTTTTTTTTTTTTGGGGCGGGGGAGGGTGGTGGGTCCCGGGGGGGGGGGGAGAGATAGCACGAGAAAAGATCTGGGGAGGGATGAAAGGGGTGAAGGAATCTGTGGCCTACTCAGCCTTGCATGGGAGCTGACCCCACTCACCACCATGAGTAGACAGTTGTTGGAAGTTGATTCATAGCTTCGATCTCAGCTTAGCAAATATGCAAATATAATTACATATGTACACATCTAATTTTCAAGTGAATTCTTATGAATTCACGATCAAATAAATGAATTTTCATAATATTAGTTAAAATAGTAAATGGTTTTTTTTATAAAAAAATTAGTTCAGATCTTGATAAATATATTTATTAGTATAAGAAAAGTTTTAACTTTAATGTTTTCACTTAGCAGAGATTAGTCGAGAAGGAGTTTAACAAATAAATAAGTGAATTGAGGCAGTTAAGTACTTGGGGGCGACACAGGATGAAGGATGGCGATTGAGATCAGGGAGAGGGGTGTGGGGGCCAGAGCCAGAGGAGACGACGCGGGAGTCAGGCATATTGCCCCGGGGGAGTATCGCTGGGGGCCACGCGAGTTTAGAGGCAGCACGGGCGTGACCACGCCCAAGTGAGAGAGATCATGATTGGTTAAGCTCCCCGACAGGACAGCTGGTGCGGGGTGGACGCTAGCGGAGGCAGCCACCCATAGGATTCGCTTATCATGCTTTCGGTTTTTTCCATCGTAATTCATTAATCTAGTTCCATTTTGCGTACACTCCTATCTCACCCAGTCAAGATTTTAGTATCCGTTTGGATTAGTGGTAAATATCTGTAATTTTATATGATCATGATTTTTATAAATAATACTGGTTAAAAGTGATGTTAATACTTCTATTTGGGTACTCTTATCTTATAAGTGATATTAAGAATGTGAATTATGTTTGGATTTTATCTATTAAAATTACTTATAAATATATAATTACCAAAAAGCAATAAAGGTTGACAAGAGAAATTTAATTTAATATAATTCTTATAATTAATTATTATTTAAATATAATTTTAATTTAATAATTATTATCAATAAGGGTATATAGGAAAAATCTTAGTCGCTGAAGCTTTATAGTGATTTACTTTTAGTAGCTTATACTCAAACGTGTAATTGGGATTAAAATTATGATTTATGAGGATTTCAAGAAATTCAGTCAACAGGATAAATATACTCTATAATCATTTATTTGAGTTCAAATGAGCTTCTTTAAACTTTCACCAGTCAACAAAAAACTGATTTTTTCTTTTTCAGCAGACCCGTAGTAATCCATGGAATAATTCGCTCTTCAACAAAAATCAAAATCGGCCTCAGCTTCCTTCCAGCGCAATCGATGCACACGGTAGATGTGGATAGTTAGATCAAATGAAGTGAGTGATATGAAATTACCGTTAGAAAACAGAAGTGAAAAAGAAGCCGCAGGGGCAGCCCAAACCATATATACAATTGTACATCACAGAAGATTCCCATCAATTACAGTTATTACCAACCGGGGTTGGTCCAAGTAATAAGCGGTTTGATACCGTTTAAGCGAAGTCTCGAGTTCGAGCCAGATGTAGTTGGAATAAAGGTCTGATAAACCGGGTGGGCAACCAAAAAAAACTACGGTTATTCTTCGTTACACAGGTTCGGTGGCGACATATTTAAAAATAGACAAGTGAGGGGTCGTCATGCTGGCAATCACTATTTATTTCCACTCGCCTGGAAGCTCACCCAGCGAGGTAGCAGTAGCAATATGATAATAAACTTGAGAATACGGATGATTAATCAGGCAACTTGGGGGGACAAATCTAATGGGATCCAACAATTTTAATTATTATTATATGATTCTTGTGAACATTTCTGTGGGTTCTCCTTCACTTTCCTCGTACGCAATAAACAAAACCATGAGATATATATAATATGGCAAGCAGTATAATGTACTTTGTTTCTCGTACACGTACGTGCCCTTATCTTAATCATATGCCTTTCCGATGTTGGCATGAAACCATAACCAGAGGGAATATATAAGTGATGTAACAATTGGCGTCCTTTTGTTACGTTACACTAACAAAATAATGATAACAATAAATACTGCTTAGTTAGATTAATTAAGATGCAAATGGCATTCGTTTGTGGTCAGAATTCAGAAGCCAAGGCGTGGCACTGTCGATCGATAATAATTGAGCTAGCAGTTGATGACATGTGCTCAACAATAATACATGAAAACTCATTCATATTCCTTTTTTTTTAAAAAAAAAAAAAAACTGCAGCTGGAGGAGGTCGCTTTTAATTTGATTCTACCTGACACTTCCATAATCAAGCATCGGTTAGGCACTAAACTTAAAGCCACATTGCGCAAGTGGACATGTGCCGACGTGTGTCAATTGCCAATTAACTATACCCACCTCATCAACTTAAAATTCCAAATGCATGCTCACTCTTTTTCTTTTTCTTTTTTTGTGGGGGGGCTTAGGAATATATAGCGTATATCTGCAAAAGCAAATAGCGGTAGCTATGTGTTGGAAATAGAAGTCAAGATTTTCAAAAACCTTGGTTGCAATATTACAATGGAATAATTCTGATGCGGGGGCCATTGAATGTTAGGTGTCCATTGAGATGGGTTCAGGTTCAAGATGAGAACGATATTAGTCGGCCGGGAAACGAAACCGTAAATGATGGTTTTAATCACTTTATAATAATGTAGTTGTTTTCCACATGTTTGTTAAATGCATATCCACTCAAATGCATGCAATCAAAATATATATCGCGTGTTGAATTTAATTAATTCAATTTATTTTGTCACTGAGATTGTACTTCTAAGGGCTCATCATACCTTCACATGTAATTAGTTTTAATTTTAATTACTTTTATGCCTCTGATCTGCAACTAATTTTAATCTGAAGTCAATGTCAGCCTTCTGCATAAAACACCAACTATTGTTCACCTCGGTCGACAAGTACCATCGTACACACTCCTAACATTCGCCCTTTCACGCTCATATTTTCCTGCTTGAAAATGCGAAGATATGCCTTTTTAATCTGGGCGACTGTCCCTTAATGAGTAGAGTCAGATAGGGTATTTCTCAGGTCAAGGGCAAG
Organism: Neltuma alba; assembly: GCF_004799145.2. Taxonomy (NCBI): domain Eukaryota; kingdom Viridiplantae; phylum Streptophyta; class Magnoliopsida; order Fabales; family Fabaceae; genus Neltuma; species Neltuma alba. The sequence continues at coordinate 2,654 of NW_021632157.1, read as the reverse complement.
GTCAAACATGAGATAATTAAGATGCATTTAGGGCAATTAATGACAGGGCCATGATTGTGGGGCGACTTAATTGGGTCTTGGTCTTGGTGAGTGGAAGCAATTATATGGGGCGACTTAATGACACGTTCTTCTTTCTCTCATGTAATGGGCCGTTCCCACGTTTAGCCGCCTCGTCAGTTGAAGTACTCCATTTCCCCCTAACCGGTAAGAGCAGGCGGGACATAAATAAATAAGCACAACTATGAAGACACAACTAGCAAGTAAGATCCTCCATATATGGGATCGACTTGGGTCTTCATTTGCCTTGTTCGCATATGATTGCCATGCGAATTAAGACTTAACGTGCATCCATCGATGACCACAAAAAACCAGAAAAGAAGGGGGGGGGGAGGAACCAGGAATATTTAGTTCCCGGCCTGGCCTTTGATGGTTCGCGGGGATTTCAACCGAGAGGAGCTCCCGCTATTTATTCTCGCTAACTGGAGAGGGTTCTCTGGTGGGCAGAGGGACCTTTTTGAAGGAATTCTTCAAGCCGGATCAACAATTGTGGAGAACCTCAGGACATACGAGCAACCCATATTTGTTTATCTCCCAATGATGGGTGAACTCCGTGGTGGGGCATGGGTTGTTGTAGACAGTAAAATCAATTTGAACCACATTGAAATGTATGCTGATCAAACAGCCAAGGGCAATGTCTTGGAGCCAGAAGGGATGGTTCAGATCAACTTACGGTCAAAGACATGTTTCATTTCCCTACTTGGGGGACAAACTAATGAATCAAACCAGTAAATGACATTATCTCTAGGGGAAGGACTGTACAACGACCAATGTTGACTGAAATATAAAAAGAAGGAAAACCAGTAAAGATCTTTGAAAATTAAATATATATAGATATAAGCTACTTACTTTTCGATAATTGGAGCAAAATAACAAGGTAAGTGAGTGTCTGCCATGGTATTATCTACGTATCTCATCCGCTTATCAATGCTATTCTTCATAGGTCGCAAAGCGGTTGGACACATAAATCTATACAAATGTCCCTTTCCCGTAGAAGCGCACAAGTTATGAAAGTAGCTATCATAAATTTGATACAAACAAAAATTAATTCATACATATAAGTAAAAATGAGCAATTAGAAAATATGAATCATAAAATAAAATCACATTATTGCCAGTTGAATCCATACAATGTCTAGCTGATCTAGGGATAGAAAGTCCTTGAGATCCTTTTAGTCCAATCCAAGATGATATGTGGTTTGCTGTCTCACAATCCTACTAGGCATTTGTATATTGACTTTGTTAACTGATTCATAAATGTCATACAGTTGTGCCAAATAGGAAAATTTAGTAGCATCTTCAACATCCTAAGTAGAAAAATAGAATAAAAATAAGTATCATAATAGTATATGAAAGAGAAATTAGAAAATGCTTGTGCTTTTTACTATTGGAGATATGACATCAATGAGTCTTTTAGGCCATAAAATAAAATGCCCTATTGCTTCGCCTAGCTTGCCAACCTCGTCACTAGGAAACGGCAAGTCTACATCTACTTCCTCCTCTCGAACAGCCATAACTGTCACTTTGACTGAGTCTGCTGGAATTTTTTGATTATGAATTTTAGACCCTTTTGTGTATTTAATGGCATTGGCAACAACACGCGTATTTGGGTCATCTAAATAGAGAACATAAGGTTCTCTATCATTTGGTGTGGGACGAAGGTCAAACAGAGCTGACAGCACTTGTGGATTGAAACTCCCTTTTGTGCTGCCATAGGCTGGATAATTCTGAGTTCATGATACAAATTGATTTAGCCCAATTATTCTATGTTATTTCATATCATTTTAAGGGTATTTATCATAGATTTTGGCTCCTTTTGATGATAATTGTGCTTAATTTAGATTAAGAGTCCTTGCTTTGAGTTAGTGTCTTTTTGAGGTTAAGATTGTCATAATTGGTTATTAATTGTATTCAGTTGATTTCTAGGACAATTGATGCTTCAAATTGTTGCTTTTTATTGTAGGACAATTGAGAATTGGAGCCAAGATCAAAGACCAAAGAATGACACAACACAAGATCAGAGTATCAGCACTAATAGAATTCGCCGCGGCGCCAAATTGAAATCTCACCAGTAATCTCTCGGGCAGAGTTCGCCGTGGCCAACTTACAGCTTCGCCGCGGCGAAATCACAAGATTAGGCGAAGCTCCTCTCGGGCATGCTTCGCCGCGGCGAACTCTTCGTATCAGCAACGCCAGATCCGGATTAGAACGCGAAAATGGAGCTTCTAATCATATGATCCGACCCAGATGGACCCCTAAAACCCTTAGAAACCCTATTTTCGACCATACACTCCATTCCATCACCTCCAACACCTCTATTCTCCCATCCTCTTGCCTCTCCATCTCCATCTTCTTCCCCATCCATTTCCTTCATCTTTCCTTCACTCCATCTCATTTCCTTCCACTCCCAGCTACCATGGCCGACGGATTCACTTCAAATGGAGCTTTTCTTGAAGCTATGGAGGGCTAGGGTTCATCAACTCTTGAAGATGGTGGAGTAGCATGAGTTCCTAAGCTTCAAAGGGGAGTTTAGTTTTAATCTTCAGTTTTTAGCTAGGCATTTATGATTTCCTAGGTCTAGGAATTGTAAACTCTAGT
>NW_021632156.1:0-42119 GCF_004799145.2 Neltuma alba | reverse complement strand
TGAAGATGATTTACTCAAAACACTTCCAGCACTATATTTTTTTTTATTTTTTTGTTCCTTTTTTTGGGTACTATTGTTTTCCTTTTTTTTTTTCTTTTTCTTGTCTTTCCCTTTTCTCTTTTTTCCATTGAATAATGCAAAGAAAATCACAAAAACACCATAAACAAAATAGAAGAAGCAATCTGAACCCAGAAATTCCAGAAAATGCATCCTTTTCAAATGGGTATAACTTGCCCTAGAAAAGTTAGATTAGATGAAATCAAAACGAGAAGAAAGAAGGGATTCCGAACTATGAAAATGACCTATTAAACATCACAAACTCAACAGAAAAGTGAATGAACAAGGATGACAATTTTGGTGACGGACAGAAACAGAAGCAGAAGACAAACAAACATAGGAAAAGGCACCAAATGAAGAACGAAAATAAAGGTAAACTAACAAAAAAATATGACTTGAGTTTAGATCCAAGGCTCTGATACCAAGATGGTGAGAACCCACAAGGGAAAAATCCCACGAACCCACAATCGATCTAAATATACACACCCCAAGAACATAAATAAAGGTCTGGTGATCCACTTGAACCCTTAAACACGGAAGAACAAGGACCCAAAGGTGTTGAAAGATGCCACAAGGTTGATTAAGCCTTGATAAGTTTGTTAGTTCAATAAAGAACCCTAGAGAGAACCCCTCTCAAGTCAAAAATTGCAAAATGCAAGTTTTTCATTCAAATTCCAAGTCTCCTCCAAAATGAGGGTTACAATATCTTATAGAGGATACATTCAAAAATCTGACCTAAAAGCATTAAATGCAATCTAGAAAGTCAAAATATAAATTCATAAGGACTTGATTTTGGTAACTTGGAAACTCAAAAGTCAAATCTGCCAACTAATTATGAATTTTCGCTCAAATGCATTTAATGAAATATAATCAGCATATCAAGCCCAAAATATGATTAATTAGGCCCAAATGAGTCTTCTCATGTGTTTGTACTTGATCCAAGCTCCTTAAATTGAAGTCTCCAAGCCCAAGATATGATCAGCAGCTCCATTTTTAGCCCAAATGACATTAGTGACGTCCTTAGCATTTTTATCCAGATTTGATGCTTCGACAAATGCCATTTGCTTTGTCAAGGTGTCTTGCACTAGCCCACTCAAAGCTTCCTTAATTCTTTTAGCTCTTCCACTTGTGATTGGTCCAGTTGGGATTTGTAATGGATCATTGGAAGTTGAGGAGTTAGCTTGCTGTATCGCATCAATTTCAAAACATAAGAATTGAGGGAGCTGGTTGGACTATTAGAGAAAATAGGAAGTTTTGCTTTGAGCGCAAAAATATGAATGATGAGGCTAGAGTTTGGTTGAACTTCATGACTTATAATATGATGCCAGCAGCCTGTATTTCTGACGTTTCCTAAGAGGTGCCCTCCTATTGTACCTCCTCATGACCAAGCAGCTACTTGACATCTCCGTCATAGATTATGACCAGATTGTGCACTGTGTCACCAATGTCCAAACTCTCTTGGTATTCCTACATTTAATCACTAATATCTATATAGCGAGGTGGACACAAAGCAAAAGACCGACCCTACTTTGGAGCCCACTACTGCTAGGTGTTACACTACTTTAAAGTCCAATAAGAGGGCTGCGGAGCTAAGGAGTAACAAAAGAGGGGAAGAGGGTAGCGAAGGAGGAGCCTCAAGATAAGGTAGCTGAGAATAGCTCTAGTACCGTCCTCACCACTTTGAGTGAACAAATAGCAGCTCTTAGTCAACAAGTGACTAGTGTTAGTGAGCAACTCCAGGAGCAAACGGCTATCTCTATGTCTTATAAGTATAGGAGGCAAAGGGTTATAGATCATTTGATGTTGGAGATAGCCAAGGCTCTTAATGTCAATCTTCCTCTGGGTTATGAGTAAGCTTTTTGGCAAAACCCCATTCCTACCACAAGATATTTCTATGAGGGTCTAGGACAGTCTTCTGGTGCTAAAGCTACTATTGCAGAGAGGGGAGGGGAAGTTTTGATGAGAAAGAGGAGGAAGGAAGAGAGCATAAAGACTGATTGTCTTTGTGTTTTTTTTTTGTTTTGTTTAGAGAAAGAGCTACTGAGAGTGTTATGTCTATTTGTATTTTTGTTTCTGTTTCTCTTAGTGAAAACTCTATATTTGAACTTCCTCTATGGATGTGTTGAGCCCTTCTTGTCATGAATAGGATGTGGTATTCATTTGCTTTTTTGTTGTTGTGGTCGTTTTTCCCCTTCCCATTGACAATATGGACACTGCCAAGTTTAAGTACGGGGGGGGGATTTATTTGATGCTTGTTGCACTTGCTCCAATACTTGCTTCATCTTTTGAAAAAAAATTTTGCTAAATTTTTTGAAATCCAACCTTTCATCATCAATCTTTAGTTTTTGAATCGGTTTTGGGTGATGAATTGTTGTGAATTGGATCAATTTTGACTGTTTTGGGTGCTTGCTAAGGGGTTGTGCATGTTAGAATATGTTAGGCTTTGAAATTTTTCATTTTGGTAGCTCTCTGTGAAGCCAAGTCATGACCTCACTGCTTCAGGTTGCGACATGAAATGGATTTTTAACAGGGGAAGACTCACTGTGTCTTTAGGTCTTGACCTCACTATTTTAGGTCGTGACTAGAACCCTAAAACAAGTTGGTGCTCCTTGTGTTGCCAGGTCACGACCTTACTATTTTAGGTCTTGACTTGGATCCTATTTCTGTTACATCCATTTTCCTTCTCTTTACTTTATGCAATGCTGTATAGAAGGACCCTTTTGAAGCTACCTTTGTACCTTTTTCAAGTAAAATCATTGTCTTTTTAATCCAACCTCATTGCATCAAACAATTTTCTCAAAAGCCATGCCTATCCTTGAGCTTTTAAGAATTCTAGATTTTAAAAATGATTTTCCTAAGACTTTATAGGTACTTTTGGGATCCATGTATGTTTTAAGTGATTATTTTGATCCTTTTAATCATCATCCTAAGGTTTTCTTTTGTGTTAAGTGTCCTAATGGCTTGTGAATAGTGCATGTTGATTGAAACTTTGTGTATGACTAGTTGAGATATAAACCCTTATTGGAAGTATATTCTTGAGCCTTAATTCCTATATTGAGTGATTATTCATGTCGTTTGCATATTCTAGAACTTGTTTTAGCTCTTGGTCAAAATTACATCTGCATTTATGATATTAAATATGATAGAGGCATTCCTTTCTACACCCTTTAACCCAAACACAATCCACAAACATCTATCCATTGTTCACTCGTTTTGATCTTTCACTTCTTTCATTTCATTTACCACTTCAAGTATTTGAACTCCAATTTTAATTGAGTTAATTTTATCTTGATAATAGAGATTTTCTAACCTTCATGGGTTTTTATTGGAAATACTAGCTGTACAGTTGAGGAAAAGAAAAGAAAAGTTAAAAAAAAGAGAAAAGAAAAAATATATATAATACATATACATATATAAGCTATAGCAATAGAATAAAGTCGAATAAAATATTCTCTTGGTGGTAGAAGGTTAAGATTTGAACTTTTTGTCTAAGAATAGATGACATTTGACTCATATAACTTAGCCTTCAACACTTGATTTCACCATATTTCCATTTCATCTAGCCTTCTATCATTACAACCTTAAAAGCCCTCTTGATTCTTTACATGAATGCTAAATGGTAGTGGAGATTTTAGGGCTATTATAAGCCTATGGTATGATGTTTGCTTCTTGAATTTTGAGTGAAAAGAACTAAGTTAAACACTTACATCCTTTGAGTAAATCTCTAGTGTTCATGTATTTAGAATCAATTGTACCTTGTATTTGATTACTTGGCATTGTTCATGTTATCATTTTTGTTTTCCCAAAAGATGTTGATTGATTGATTCTTAAGATCATTTTTGAGCATGCTGATTACCTTATTGTGCCTATACTTTCTTTAGAATGATTCAAGTCTTTGTCCAGGAGTACAAAGGTTTAAGTGTGGGGGAGTGATAAAACCCAATCTTTACATGGTTTTCTTAAGTGTTTTCTGGTATTTTGCAACAATTTTGCCCTTATTTTGAATGCATTTATACCTTTTTGATTATGTCAATTTGTGCATTGCATTTTGCTAATTTAAGGGTAAAAAGGGTTAATTATCTCATCCAAACTGTAAAGGCCTTGATCTTTAATTTGTTTAATTTTTACAAAGCTCTTTGCTTTTGTTTTAAGGCATTTAGAGAAGGCTTAAAGACCCAAGATGGAGCATTCTAGGAGCCACAAGTTTAAAAGAGCCAAAACGCAAGACTGGAAGTGCCTCTGTGTCCCTAGGTCACGACATAGACTTATTGGATGCTTATTTAGTGAAACTATGTGTTTTAAAGCTAAGTCATTCTGCAGTGCCTCTGTGTCCTTAGGTTGCAACATAGACTGTCCCAGGTCATGACCTAAATGCATATTTAGTGAAACTGTGCGTTTTAGAATAGGTCATTCTACATTCAGACCAAAAGGGAATAGCGGCCACGAAAGGAGAGGAGCTCATTCTATATATTTGTGTGAATAGAAGTCTCAACCATTCTCTCTCAAGCCTCTACTGAACTCCAATCACAATCTTCAATTTTCCTCCATTTCTCCACTATTTTCTTTATTTCTACACTAATTAAATCACTTCTATCATCTTCTTCTCTACATTTTCAACCTCTTTTTTGGCATTCCTCATGGTAGAACACTCTTGGAGCAATTGTGGTAAGGATGAAGCTATGAGAGGCTAAATCCTTTGTCTCTTGGTGATGGAGGACAAGGCTTGAGCTCATAGACACATCAGGAGAGTTTTCTTAGTCTAATTCTGTGCTTGAACATGTGTTAGATATTTCTAGATTTAGAAATTTCTACTCTTATGTAAGACTTGATTACTGATTGGTAAATCTTGTGAATAGACTATTGTAATTGAATTGGATGATATTTTATGTTGGATTATATATATATTTTTCAGTTTTGATTCCTTGTTGATTAGTTGATTGTCAATGATTATTGATAGTTAATTTAATTACTTGGTTTCTATGGTTGTTGATTGAGAATCATTGAGGGCATTTGCATCATCTATTTAATTGCACTCTAAGTGGTTTTTAACAATGTTTTGAGAGGTGATAATTAACTTTGATCAAAATAAGCTGTTATTAATTAGAATATTGGACCTAAGTGATTGCTTGGGGTTTTTATCTAGACCTAGAGATTTTAATAACTCCCATATCATTTTAAGAGCAATATGATAGCCAAGTTTTCATCACCAAGAGCCTATCTCATCATATTTTCCCTTTAATCTAAAGCATTCTTTATTAATTTAAAAAAGACCAAAAAGATTTACTTCTTTACATTTTACCTTTATTACACCACTGTTTTATCAATTACAACCCCCTTTTTACCCAAATCAATATGTTTTTTTTATAGCCAAGTTAGTTTAGATTTTCCAATAAAAGTGCTCATCGAGAAGAATAATAGGTTACACCCTATATTATATTATTTGGTACAATCATATTTTTCATGACTTGGAAGGTGACATCCTGGTCTAATCACACACGTTCTGACCCATTGTGCATGGCTTGTCCTTGTGATTTTTGCCACAGATATCACATTCACGTCCTCGATGAACATTTTCAAAACCTCCTCGTCTGGCTCCTAGCCTAGGGCTTCTAACAAAGTTAGGCCTTCTCTTCTTTCTACTACTCCCCTAGGAAGTTCCTTCCTGTCCCATTCTTACCCCTGATTTCTCAGCTTTAGGGGTTACCTTGGCCAGTTCATAATGATTCTAGTTGTTCTCATTGATGTGGTAGGCTTCCACTATCTTGTTGAACACCTTAAGTTGTCATGGGGCCACTTTCTCTCTCAATGTAGGTTTTAGCCCCCTGATCATTTTCTTAATGAACCAATGCTCATCATTTATATGTTGGAGATAGGTGGAATATCTGGACAACCTGATATACCTTGCCAAATATTTATCAAAAGATTCATTGGCCCTTTACTTTACTGGAAGGAACTCTGCCTCCTTCTCATCTCTGACAGAGTAAGGAAAACACTTTAGGAAAAATTGTTCTTTACACTTCCTAAGTAATGGGAGTTGTAATGGGAAAAATACTCAGTGGTTGTAAGGATCCTAAAGGTTTTTGGTGTTCCTTACCTTTTGGCAAGTGAGGCATCTTGACACGTAGTCTGTCATATCTTTCTTCACCATCGACTCTTGTGTACGTCTTCCAGGATTTGCCCCTTAACTTCTTAGTTCAAGAGAATGTAAGTTCTACCCTTATATTTCATGATCCCTTCCTGAGTTATCTCAAAATTCTTCTTCTAATTTCTCAGCACTTTGGCTTTCAAAGTGTCGGCCAGTTGATCTCTCTGTTGGGCCTTCTTTATTTGTTCAATGATTTGTGCTTCTACTTTTGCAATGCCAATCTGACCCACCATTAGCCATATCTGGCCAGTGAGATCCTAATCTCGGATATTCTAAATCAACTCTTGTTCTTTTATCATCAACGATGCCACTTATATCGCCTTCCGGCTCAAAGCATCTACTACCACGTTTGCCTTCCCTGAATGGTATTTAATTTGATAATTGTAATCCTTGAGCAATTCCATCCATCTCCTCTGTCTCATATTGAGTTCTTTTTGGTCTTACATTTACTTGAGGCTATTATGATTACAGTACAATTCAATGGTTGCCCCATACAGATAGTACCTCCTAATCTTGAAGGCATATACAATTGCTGCCAGCCCAAGATCGTGTATGGGATAGCTCTCCTCATGAGTCTTTAACTGTCATAAGGCATAAGTGACCACTCGACCCTGCTGTATCAACAAACATCCCAATCCTTGCTTGTTTGCATCTGTATACACCACATATGGCAATGTAGGATCAGGGATTATCAGCACAAGAGTCGAGGTCAATTTAACCTTCAACTCCTGGAAGCTCGCCTCATATTTAGTATCCCAGTTGAATGGTTGATTCTCCTGAGTGAGCTTGACTAGAAGTAGGGCAATCCAGGAGAAATCTCGTGTAAACCTCCTATAGTACCCTGCAAGTCCTAGAAAGCTTCTTACCTCAGTTACTGTCTTAGGTTGTTCCTAATTAAATACAGCCTCTACCTTACTCGGGTCAACTGCCACTCCTCCTCGGGTAATCACATGACCCAAGAACTTTACCTCATTTAGCCAGAACTCACATTTGCTTAACATAAAATACAGTTGCTTTTCTTGTAACGTGCCCAACACAATCTACGGATGTTGTTCATGTTCCTCTGGTGTCTTAGAGTACACCAAGATATCATTAATGAATACCACTACAAACTGATCCAGGTATGGCCGGAAGATTCTATGTATGTAATCCATGAATATAGCAGGTGCATTTGTCAATTCCAACGGCATCACAAAAAATTCTTGTTCGGAAGGCAATCTTTGGGATATCTTCTGCCTTGATTCTTAACCGATAATATCTTGACCTTAAGTCGATCTTTGAGAATACAGTGGCTCCTATCAATTGATATACTAAATCATCAATCTGTGGTAACAGATACTTGTTCTTAATTGTTACTTTATTCAACTAATGGTAGCCTATGCATAACCTCAAGCTACCGTCCTTTTTCTATACAAACAATACTGGTGCACCCCACGAGGATAGACTGGGGTGTATGAACCTTTTCTCCAAAAGCTCCTCTAGCTGCTTCTTTAGCTCTCCCGTCTTATTCGGAGCCATTCGATACAGAGTCTTTGAAATCGGGTTCGTTCTAGGCACCAAGTCAATAGCGAATTCAATTTCTCTTTCAAGTGGTAACCCACTAAATTCCGTCAGAAATACCTCAAGGAATTCCCGAACCACTGGGATATCCAAAATTTCTTCTTGTATCTTTGCCTTCACCGAGAAAAACACCATATAACTCTGGCAACCCTACCTCAACCATCTATCTACTTGAGCCGTTGAAATCAAGTTCAATTTCACTTCTATCGAAGGGATTAATTCTCAGGCAAGGAGGATTAGTGTTTTGTTTTTATAGCTGAGGAGGATGTTTTGGGAGGATAAGCAGTTCAAACCAAGGACAATATCAATATCATAGAAAGGCATACATATTAGGTCTAACGTAGTTCAATAGTGGGCATATTGGACAACATAATTTAAACAAATAGCTGAAGTTAAAATTTTTGTTCTAGTGGGAGTGGAAATGCATAAATCATATCGTAATGTGTTGACAACAAGACCTAATGCCTAGCACAACCATATGATATAAACGAGTGGCTAGCACTCGAGTCAAACAAACCATCCACAAGGTAACCATTAGCAGTAACTGTACCTTGAATCATCTCAGGCGACTTATGAGCCTTTTCCCGATTGAGGTCAAACACCCTGCCTTGAGCCTGAGGTCTCCCCGTGCTGTCAGCACCTTACGGGCACTCCCTAGCAAAGTGTTCAGGTCGTCCGCATCTGAAGCACTCACTCTAACCTATCATGCACGACCTACTCTCGTGATTATGACCACAACATTCATATTCCCTTTCTTGGTGAACATTCTCTGCTCCCTGGCAAACATTCTCCATTCCTCCTTGTCGAGCTCTTCGCCTCGACTTCCCGCTCCAATTGAGCTTCCTCCTTTTTTGGCTATCACCGAAGAAAGTACCTTCTTAACCCATTCTTGCCCCTGATTTCTTGGCTCTCCAGGTTATCTTAGCTAGCTCTACGTGATTCTGACTATTCTCAGTGATATGGCAGGCTTTGACTGCCTTATTAAAGACTTCCAGTTATCTTGGGCCCATTCTCTCTTAGTTCTGGTTTTAGCCCCTTAATCATCTTTTCAGTAAACCAACGCTCATCATTCATATGCTGGAGATAAGTAGAGTACCTGGATAATTTAGTGTACCTTGCCAAGTACTTATTAAAGGGTTCATTCATAGCTTGATTTATGGTGATGAACTTCGCTTCTTTCTCGTCCCTCACGGATCGGGAAAAATATTTTAAGAAAAGCTAGTCCTTAACTCTGAAGTTTGAGATAAGGGAGTTTGAGATAACTCAAGAAGGGATCCTAAAATATAAAAGGAAAACTTATATTTCCTCAAAGTCAAAAGTTAAGGGGTAAATTTTAGAAGAGGCACGCAAGAGTCGGTATACCATATACCCAGGTATGACCAAAATGTATCGAGATCTTAAAGAATCGTTCTGGTAGCCTAGTACAAAGAAAGATGTGACAGACTACATGTCAAGATGCTTCACTTGCCAAAAAGTAAAGACAAAACACCAAAAGCCATCAAGATCCTTACAACCACTGAGTATTCCATAATGGAAATGGGATAGCACTTCCATGGACTTTGTAATGGGATTATCTCAGACATCGTCTAGTTATAATGCAATATGGGTGATTGTGGATCTTCGCCATTAAGAAAAAGTATTAGCTAGAGAAATTGGCATGGATATATATCCTAGAAATTGTGAGGTTGCATGAGATACCCGAAACGATCGTATTTGACAAGGACCCACGATTTCTCTCTAGATTTTGGAAAGCACTATAGGAAGCCATACATGTAACACCTTATATTTATACCAAATAACTTATCTTGCGGAAGCATTTGGAATCACTTATGAAGGCTACAAATGATGAAAAATCAAGTTTGAAAATTTTCATTTACGGTTTACTATTCATTGTCACCTTAAAATGTGACAAACTTCGAAAATTCATAACTAATTGTAGAAAAATTGAAATTGAGTGATTCCAAATTCTACGAAAAGCTCTTTGGATAAAATTTTGTGGAAAAATAGTTTCTGGACTGATTTTCTTGGAATTTGAGCCCAATTTTCTTTGAAAAAGTTACTGTTCATTTGGTCATTTTCCGATTGTACTTGATTTTTGCCTAACTTTAGAAAGGCAAAACTTTCTGATCGGTTATCAGAATCAGGCGAACTACCCCTCCTTTTAAAGAGAAAAATAAGATCTCTTTGCTTGCCAAATTTCAAAACCTAACTCACTCGTTTACTCAAATGGTCAATGGTCAAACTTTGATCCCTTTTTAGTTGACTTTTTACCCCCTTTGGAAGGGTAACTTAACTTAATTGACCATTAACATCATAGCATACTCTGCTTAGCTATATTAGCTATTTCTAATCATGCTTGGACCATTCTACTCATGCTTGTATACCTCTAACCTTAATCATACTATTGGAAGCATAAAGCATGCTTCATATTACATTCCTCCAAAATAGAAAGGTTCAAAGCCATATAAAGTTACTATGGCTTACTACCTCTTCAAGTAAGAGCCAACTCCTTTCCTTTGCCCTTGGATGTTGAAGGCCCTAGGGTTTGTTTAAATATTGGGGTAAGATTCTTGGGGAATCTTAGTAGCAATTGCATACATTATCAAGGTCACACAATACATTGTAAATCAAGCTACATGCATGCATACTTTAACTTTATGTTCATGCTATGGCAAGGACATATCATCATAAACATTCATAGCACTCAACATAGCATAAGCCAAGGCGTAATTTGCATGGAGGCAACATCATATAACATAACATTCTCATCCACCTCATAGCATAACAGATTAGCAAAACACATAGCCATAATCATACAAAGTAAGGTAACACTCTAATATAATGAACAGTGCTGACCGAAAGCTTCCCTATAAACCCTAACTTTGATTTCATCCAAAAATCAATCCATACACCACTTAATCTTCCTTATTCCACTTGATTATTAAGGTTTCTATCCTTCCCTAAACATCACAAGGTCCAGCAAAATTTTGGTTGAATTGTCCCTAATTTTCCAAGCTAAAAACTTCAACTAACCAAGCTTGAAACTTAAGAATAGGAAGGCATAAGCATACCTTAATGTTTTCTTGGTTTATGTTGAATGATTCCTTGTCCAAAACACTTAGAATTTTTGGTTGAAGGGTGCCGAAAGCAAAATGGCAGAACCTCCCCTTGTTTTTCTATTTTTCCAACATTTTTTATATTTTCTAAGGGGGTATTTATAGAAAAATTCCATCTGCTCTCACCCCTCTATGTTTGGACGAAATTGGCCACCTCAAGTGGTGTATGTGGCAGCCATCAAGTGTAAGAAATGGTCAAATTTGAACAAGTGGCAAGTTACTAGATATTTCCAAGTATTTTCCCTTGATTTTTCACTTTTTATTTAATAAAAATGGAGGATCCAGAAAGTGCACGAATTTGGGCCCTTTTTGGGTCCATTTAGGGCCCCACAAATGGTTTGGGTTGGCTCCAAAAGATGGCCCACAAACTAATTTGAAATTTTATCAGTTACTATTCACTAGTAACCTTTCATAATTTTTCAGACCTCCAAAAATTTATTTCTCTTTATGATAATTCACCTTTTAATATGGGAGCATGATCTAAAAATTCTTAGAATTTTTTGCCACCTCTAGGTATTTATTTTGAATTTTCTCTGGTTAGGCCTTTATTAATAGTTTTAGGGGAAAATAAATTCTCTAAAATTAATTTCTGAGTTTTCAAATCCTAAAAATAATTTTATAAATTCAAATAAATAGTTGAATGAATTTTCCATCAATCTCCCAAATGTATTGAGGCCTCTAACTAATTAAAATAATTATTTTCCTCTAATTTTTCAATATTTTCCTGAAAAACCTCTGTTTACGGGAAATTCCGTAATAAATCATTTTTACCGAAATTCCATCTTTTGGGTCTCAACTGAGTTTCTAAAACCTCTACTCTACACTTTTCCTACTTATCAGGGATTTTTTGGAATTTTTCCCAAACTTTCCCATTTTGCCCTTCATAGACTGATAGTTATGAAAATACCAGCCTAAACATTATCAGTGTTTCACATCACAAGTTGTTTCATCTCTTCATCTGGTTTCTACATTGACCCTCATCCCAATTTTTGATTCCCTACAACCAGGTAAGAATGTTTGGGATGTGACAATTTTTGGCTACACTAAGTAAAGGTAGCCAAAATTAATTATTTAAAATATCTAGAGACCTCAATAATTCCTGAAAAATGATAAAAAATTATTTGGGAGATTATTATAATTTATAAAATTATTTTCAACCTCAGAAGGTAAAGAGGTTAGCTTTAATAATATTTAAAGCTTAGGTTTTGTTGGTAGAACACTGATTCCGGAAGAATCAAAATTTAAAGAAATATAGTGTGAAATAAATTTTGAAAAAAATCATGAAACTTTCTTACATCAAAAGAAGGTCATTGGCATACTGAGATAAATTTTTAGAGATACTAGATTAGATAAGATACAGGAAAAATTCGTCCGACCAAGTACCAATACTCAGGGAAATGACAGGATACTTAGGGAAGTGGATTTTCCCTCCAACTTTTCATGCCATTTGGCCATCAAAATGTGGAAAGTAATTAAAGAAAAATAAAATAAAAATATTGTTTCTAGAAGATGATTAAGGAAGTTAATCAAGGGGATTAAGGAGGTTAACATAGGATTAAACTAATTAATCTTGAATGACATAACATTATGACATCACCACTATGACATCCCTTCTTACATGGCAAGATCATGAGTCTCCTAGCCTAAGATTTGTCCATGTATAATGAAGAGAAAAATGAAAGATTAAGATTTAAACAGATACCCTTTTAATTTCATAAAACTTCAAGGGTTAGGAGTTCAATGGAGCATTATAAATACCCCCTCCATCTCTTCACATTTTGACCAAGAGAGATTCTTAAGGAGTGAATGTTTTTCTCCTAAATTGTAAGAGAGATAAAGGAAATTCTAGTGAGAGAAAGATCAAACAAGACCAAGCTACCACCAATGTAAGCTCTATTCCCTTTGTGAATTAATTAGCTTTGGTTAGGACTTGTGAATTGGAATTATTTGGGATTTTTTGGAGATGATTTTCATAAAGGTATGGTGGTTTTCCTTAAGGGAAATGCTGCCCAAATTTTGAAAAAAAAATAGGAAAGGATAGTTAGAAAATTAGAACAATGTGTTAGCAATAGAAAGGAATAAGAATTGATGGTTATGATTGATTTTTGGAAGAAAATCCAACCCCCTAATCCTATATATATGTTTCGGCCAAAATAAAAAATAAGGGTTAGAGGTTTATTCAAATTGATTTGATGTTTTCATTATGTTTAAATGATGAAATGGTGTAAGGAAACACCAAGAAAGGTGTTTGGAAGCATTAGAATTTAAAATAGAATTTTGGAATTTCTAACCCTATGTTTAAGCCAAGCATAGTTCTCTAGGGAAGGATTGGATTTTGATAAATCTAAGTTGAAATGTGGAATCTACATAAAACATTATGTAGGAAAAGATCAAGGGATTAAATAAAAGCAAAGCTACAAACAATAACCCAAAAATCAAAAGAAAAGGGTTAAGGGTTATGTTGAGAGTTTGAATTAGATAGGCAGGTAATGTGTGATGCCCTATTGCTTTACCAATAGACTTTGCATCAAGGGAGGAGGATAATTGTCAAGGAGGGAACTTGAAAGCAAGAGGTTGAACCCATCAAGAGGTAGCAAGCATTTACAATTTCAATGTTGACTTGCATTTTATATTGGCTATGTGTATGCCATGTTTTGCTATGCCATGATATGGTTGAGATAGTTATATGATGATATGTATAACTTCATACATAAAATGCCTTGGCTATGTGCAATGTTGAGTTTAATGAATAAAAAAAGATGTTATTACCTTTCCATGGCATGTGCATTTAGAAAAAGCATGAAATAGTTAGTGATATGTAGCATGTTATACCTTGCTTGTTGACATTTTAATTGTGATGCTTTGCTACTAAGATTTCTATGAAATTTTACCCTCCCAATATTCAAACAAACCATCTAGGGACTACTACTTCAAAGGAGAAAGGAAAGGAGGTGGCTATGACTTGAAGAAATGTCATATTTTGTGATATTATATGGATTTAAACCCTTCTCTTGAAACATTTGAAGTTTTGTAACATGACTTTTATGAATGATCTTGTGTGATATTTTGATGTATATGTATATTGATACCTGCCATGATACCTATTTGCATGAGTAAATGGTTAGTATGAGGAACAATGGTATTAACATGCAAAATTAAAATAGTTAGGGGATAGAAATAACCTCAAAATGACCAATTTAGACTACACGAGAATTTGGCCAAATGTTTGAGTTTGTCCATAAAATTTGCCACACAATTAGAGCTCATTTTTGGTATTAAAATGAGTAGTATTTTGTCCAATTTGGATATCCACACAGAAAGTTATGCCTATCTAAAGTTAGGCAAAAATACTAAAAAATTAGAAAATGACCAAATGAACAATAATTATTTGGTCTAAAATTGCATCAAATTTTAAGAGTACTTGTCTAATGACTATTTTTCCAAAGAAGAGAATCCAAAGAGCTTCAAATAAAACTTGAAACCGCCTCATTTCAACCTTTTTAGAATTAGTTATGATTTTTCAAAATTTAACCTATTTTAGGGTTCTAAGTGAATAGTAATCTGAGAAGAAGAAATTTGCAACTTAAATCTTCTCAATCTAAGAACTCGATGAGTGGTTCCCTTGCTTTTATTTGATGTATAAAAGGGTCTAAAAGTAAGATGTGACAAATACTCCCTCCCCTCTCATTTGTATGAGTTTTGGCCAACACAAAAGAAGGGGGAGAAGAGGCCGAAAATGTGAAGGGAGAAAGGAGAAGAGAAAGAGCAAGGGAAGCCATGCAAGATCAAGCTCCAAGACAAAATATGTTTAAATTTTTTGATGTAGTTTATCTTGCTCTTTGTCTTATTAAGCTTAGCCATGATTTTGATGGATTTTGAAAATTTGAAACCCTAGGTTGAGATGTTGTTCAATTATGTTTAAACCATGAAAAAGATTGGTTGATGCTAGAATCATGTTTAAAGGTTTAAAAGGAATGAGAATCAAGCGGTTTTGAGATGATTTGTGAAAGATTTTATGGTTATATACCTAGGGATATATTTCAACAAAGACTTGTTCTTAAGGCTAGCATTGGATTTTGATGATTTTGATACTTTCAGTGAGGTTAGAAGATGAAACTATGTAGGGTACAAGTAAGAAAATATGTTTGGAAGCATTAGAATTAGAAATAAAAATTTTGAATTCCAAACCCTAACCTCTCAGCGAAGTGAAATTCAAAAGAAAGGAGTTAGATTTTGTTAAATCCAAGATCATATTTGAATTCCTCATGAGAAATTGAGTGGTGAAAAATAGCTAAGAGAATGATTTTAGAAGTTAAAAATAAGAAAGAAAAATTTTAAGTTAAAGGGAAGTCAAGTTTGAAAGTAAGGGGTTATTAGTGATTTTCATGGCCTTGATGGATTGGTTATTAATGTGCAATGTGAATTAAGAGCTGTAAGACACCAAGAAAGATGAATGGTAAGGTTGAGCAAGCAACCTAAATGGTTGGAGGCAAAGGGAGTAAGAGCAAGAAAAAAGAAAGCTTAATGACATATGGTAGTGAACTTACCTACTTTGTATGCTTGATGTGTATGCTTGTGATATTGTTTGAAGATGAATGAAAGTATGAATGGTTAAATTTTGCTATATTTCTTGTTTAATTCATGGCCATGTGTGGTGAAATATTGAGCATGACATTTCATAAATATGAAAATATGTGTAACCAAGTATGTCATACACTTGCATCTATTTTGATGCATAATGATAATCTTTGCTACTGAGATTTCCTAAATCTCACTCTCCCTTAACCAACCATAATAGTATGAAAGGAGAATACGTTGATGAAGATCAAAGAAAGAAGAGAAGAGATGGGAGAAATATGCCTATAATGTAATGCAATGATGAATAATGATATTGGCATGTATGAATGGGCTTAGTAATGCATGGAAATGATCAATGGTATGTTAGAATAACTGCATGCAAAGAAATGCATAATTATGAATTACTAATGCAAGTAATAGAATAAGTTATCCCTAAATGAGCCACAAATCTGTGACAGAGTAGAAGTGAGGCAAATAATAGAATCTGACTATGAAATTTGTCATGCTTAAAGTGCACATCCTGAGCTTTAAAATGATAGATAACTTAAAATGAAGGTGCGTGCTAAAAGTTATGATTGCTCAAATGATAAACCTTGTCGCTAGGTAATCAAAGTTTTACTAGGGAAATACAGCAAGTGAGGCACTACCTAGGTCATTCTTCTCAAGGAACCTTAAGTTGTATTTAAATTCTTAACAATTCACTTTTAATTATCAAATTACCAAGATGAAAGCTTGAGTTTTAGAAAAGAGAAATCAAAACAAGAAACAAATCTAATGAAAGGTAAATTGCAAATGAGATTCAGATAAGAGATAGTAGTTCCCCTAGCAATTTATCCAACCTTCCTTGTTCAATCTTATAATTTGGAGTCTCTTAATGTCAATTAAATGGATAGATTCAGCTACTGCTCAAATCTCTCTTAACACAGATAAGAAACAACTTATCTTACTAGATTCATTATCTTGATCTGTGAGAAGGAAAATCAATTGACAAGAACACTTGAGAAGCAAGTTGCAATTCTCTAAGGATGACCACAACTGTGAATCATCAATATATTCAACCACAATTCAGATTTACAGAACAACAGTCCAAGTAAAAACGAATTAGATCTACAAATCAACAGAGAATCCTCTATTCAACTGAATCAAGGACACAACTCACATCTGAATGTTCAATCAGATCTAAATTCCAAGAAACATAAATCTAATCACTCAACCTTCATTCTAACCACAATTGTTCAACTGAAACAAATGAACCTTAGAATAGAAAGTAGAAAATAGATCTGAAATGACTCCCTGTTCAGCTTCATGAACTCAGGTCAGCTTCATTGCTAGGAAAACTTGTAAATTCAGCCACTCATGCTCTGGATTAGGGTAGAAACAGCAAGAATTGATGAAAGATCCATGGTTGATCAGTGGAAACTGATGAATTTGGACGAAAATGGAAGAGAGAAATGAGAGAGGGCGGAGAGAGCAAGGAATCCGCGTCTGGAGGGGGAATGGGCAACTGAAAATCTGGTCCCCCTGAAGCGCGTGACTTCTGCTTTTAAATCTGGAAATTTCGGTCATCCGCCGCGGCGCCTTTGTTCATCCGCCGCGGCGCCTGGCCTGTACGGTGCCGTTTTGATTAGTGATCTGCGCTTCATGTAGACATCAATCCGCCGTGGCGCCTCTGATCATCCGTCGCGGCTCCTTTCACCAAGAGTCCCTTGGAAATCCACTGTGGCGCCTTCTTATATCCGCTGCGGCGCCTCAGACAGCACTGAAACTCCCTGAAATTCACACCAAAGCAGGGATCAAAAAGTACACACATACAAAATAATATAAAAGCATGTAAAAACACCTGCAAAACCTCATAATTCTTCTCACCAACTCTTATGCACAATGGAAGCTAATTATGCCCAAAGTATATAAATATAGATGGCAAAAGCATGAGTTTAGGGCTAGAAATGTATGCAAATAATGAGACTTATTAACTCCCCCACACTTAGCTTTTGCACTCCTGGGCAAATCAGGTCTAAACATGATGTGAAAGAGAAGGATGAGAGAAAAGGAATAAGCAAGCTCAAAAGTTCAGGTTACAACTGCAGCCAACAATGATTCTTCAACCAACATCCATCCATGGAATATTCTAGTGCAAAGAAATCAAGCAATGATATGTAATTTAATCTAAGTGAATAATATATAGAAGATCACACAAGGGAATTAGTGTATCACTCAACTCACAAGTATCAACGGTTCTTTCACTCAATTCACTTATTCAAATGCTCTACCATATGCTTGTAATAGCTCTACCTTTCCACCACTTAAATACATAAGTACTCAAGAATCAAGAGGACTTTTATGGCTTGTAAAGTAAGGGTGAGGAAGAAATGCACAAGAATGCATAGAAGGATAGAGATAATATGTGAATCAATGTGTAGAATTCAATAGCATTAGTAATGTTCAATTTAAGGGTTGATTTCTTGATAAGCTATAAAGGTGCTTTTATTCCCACTTCCTTTTCCTTTCTTGCGTTTTCATTTATTTTCAACTTTTCTATTCTCTTTCTCTCTTTTTTTTTTCAGCTCAAGTACGCACTTCCGCAAATCAATCCATTAATTGAATCCATCAAAATGCTAGTGAATTCTGAAAAGAATGAATGAAATGAAATATGCATCCTTATAGGAAAGAAGTTTTATAATTGAGAGTGAAATGAATGGAAAAATTCAACTAAAAGGCTCAAATGGGTAACAAGGGATAACTCATGTAGGGGTTGGCCATTTGGTCTAAGTAGCTAATTTGAATGAATGCCTCAATCATGTTCAAGAGTACTAATGTTACATGTGGTCTTGATTAAGAACTAAGACAAGTTCTAGAGAGCATAAGAACTAAGTGAATGCACACACCAGAATTGAATATAAAGGCTCAAAGAATCCTTCCAACTAGGTTTTGTCTTCCATATTCATTCACTTCAGCTAAAGAACACATCATGCTTAATCTCTATGCATTAGAAAATTTCACTTCAGGATATTTAATTTCCAAATCAAATCAGTCACAAATGTAACATTAGAATTCCTGAAGCAAGCTTAAACCTTCAAAAAGTTTTTGAAAATTGAGGTTCTACAAAAGACACAAAACACACAAAAAACACAACATTCACTCCCCCACACTTGATCCTTGCATTGCCCTCAATGCAAATTTGAACAAAAGATAGCAAGGAGAATTGGTAAAGGAAGGAATGGAAAGAAACAACAGAACACTTTAAACAAACTAAAAACAACCTACACTTGCTACTAGTTATGCCCTCCCCCACACTTGTTCAAAAATGGAGTTCAAGAATGATAATAATCAAATAAACACAGACTAAAGTGTGTAAGGAAGGGGACAACCTAGAATTATGGTGGATCAAAATTCTCCTTGTAAATTTTGAGCAGGTGGCCATTGACCTTGAAAGTCTTACTGCTCTTCTCATCTAGCAGCTCTATCATGCCAAACTTGTGGACTTTAGTGACCAAGTATGGTCCTTCCCATCTAGTGCTCAGCTTCCCAGGTTTAAATGTGAATCGTGCTTTGTACAGCAACACTTTATCTCCAACCTTGAAAGTCTTCCGTAAAATTTGCTTGTCATGGATCATCTTCGTCTTCTCCTTGTAGAACCTAGAATTCTCATAGGCTTCAAGTCTCAACTCTTCAAGTTCCTGTAATTGCAATAATCTTTCCATACCAGCAGAATCAAAATCAAGGTTACATCCTTTTACAGCCTAAAGAGACTTATGTTCAATCTCAACCAATAGGTGACACATCTTACCATAAACCATTCTATAAGGAGACATGCCTATTGGGGTTTTAAATGCAGTTCTATATGCCCACAAAGCATCATCTAATCTGGCGCTCCAGTCCTTCCTAGATGGTTTAACTATACATTCCAACACCTTCTTGATTTCTCTATTTGCATTTTCAGCTTGCCCATTACTTTGGGGATGATAAGGTGTGGATGTCTTATGTGTTACACCATACTTAGTGAATAACCCTTGTAGCAATTTATTACAAAAATGAGTGTCATTATCACTAACTATTGCTCTAGGAATGCCAAATCTAGAAAAGATGTTATTTTTCAGAAATTTTAAAACAGTAGCAACATCATTCTTTTTGGTTGCTATGGCCTCTACCCATCTTGAAAGGTAATCAACTGCAAGAAGAATGTATGTAAAACCCATAGAAGGAAGAAAGGGGCCCATAAAATCAATACCCCATACTTCAAACACCTCACAGAAAAGCATTGGGTGTTGGGGTAATTCATGTTTCTTAGTTAGGCTACCAAATCTTTGACAAATATCACAATTCTTGCAATACTCATAAGAGTCTTTAAAGAGTGATGGCCAATACAAACCAGCTTCTAATATTTTTCTTGCAGTCTTGTTAGCACTAAAATGACCTCCACAAGCTTGAGAGTGGCACGCATGCAGGATGTCTTGAAATTCTTCATTTGGTACACATCTTCGAATGATTTGGTCACTGCATAGCTTCCAAAGGATTGGAGGGTCCCAAATATAGTGTTTAGACTCACTCTTAATCTTCTGCATCTGAAAATGAGACAACGAAGAAGGAATTAGACTAGCAACTAAAAAGTTGACAATGTGACAATACCAAGGTTCCAATAGAGATAAGGCAGAAACAGAACAATCCTTAAACTCATCACAAACAAGATCTGAATCAATTACTCCCCTTGTAGTTTCTGGTAAGCGACTTAGATGGTCAGCCACCACATTTTCTGCTCCAGGTTTGTCTTTGATGTCAATGTCAAACTCTTGGATCAACAACATCCACCTTAAGAGCCTCGGTTTGGATTGTGGCTTGCTGAAAAGATACTTGACAACAGAATGATCAGTGAAAACAGTAACCTTAGAGTTAATTAGGTAAGGTCTAAAATTGTCTAATGCAAAAATAATAGAAAAGAGCTCCTTTTCAGTAGTTGTGTAATTAGTTTGAGCCTTATCTAGAGTCTTTGAAGCATAAGCAATAACTTTGGAAGCCTTACCATCCTTTTGTCCCAAAACTGCTCCCACCGCATTGTTAGAGGCATCACAACACAATTCAAATGGTAAATTCTAATTAGGGCAAGTCAAAATAGGTGGAGAAATCAATCTGGATTTAATCTCATCAAAAGACATTTTACACTCATCAGTGAAATCAAAGGAAGCATCTTTTTGCAGTAATTTGGACATTGGAAAAGACACTTCACTAAAATCTTTTATGAACCTTCTATAAAATCCAGCATGGCCTAGGAAAGATCTAAGCTCCTTAAGATTTGTTGGATAGGGTAGAGATGAAATTACTTCAACTTTTGCTTTGTCTACCTTATTCCCTTTTTAGAAATTAGGTGACCTAGAACTATTCCTTTGCTGAACCATAAAGTGACATTTTTCAAAATTTAAGATAAGGTCCTTTTCAACACATTTAGATAGAGCTTTTTCCAAGTTCACTAGGCATTCATCAAAATTATTTCCATAGATGGTAAAGTCATCCATAAACACCTCAATCCCATTCTCTAGCAAATCACTAAATATGGATAGCATACACCTTTGGAATGTGCCCGGTGCATTACATAGTCCAAATGGCATTCTTCTATATGCAAATGTGCCAAAGGGACAAGTGAATGTAGTCTTCTCTTGATCTTGAGGTGCAATGGGAACTTGAAAATAGCCACTAAAACCATCAAGGAAACAATAGTGAGATTTACAAGCTAATCTTTCAAGCATTTGATCTATAAAGGGCAGGGGAAAATGATCTTTTCTTGTAGAATCATTAAGCTTCCTATAATCAATGCAAACACGCCAAGAATTCTAGATTCTAGGGGGGATTAATTCATTTTTCTCATTCCTAACCACAGTGATCCCACTTTTCTTGGGAACAACTTGAACTGGACTTACCCACTCACTATCTGAAATAGGGTATATGATACCAGCACTAAGCAGCTTTGTTACTTCCTTTTTAACAATATCAAGTATGAGTGGGTTAAGTCTTCTTTGAGGTTGTCTTATGGGTTTTGCATTTTCATTTAATAAAATTCTGAGTGCAAATTGAAGCATTAATACCGGGAATATCTGCTAGAGACCACCCAATTGCACTTTTATACCTTTTCAAAACAGCAAGTAATTGAGACTTTTCAAGATCAGTCAAAGAGTTAGAGATTATCACCGATAGTCTTTCATTCTCAACTAAATATGCATACTTTAATGTTGATGGCAAGGGTTTAAGCTCCAATTCAGGAGGTTGAACTACTGAGGGTATCAGTTTCTTGAGCTCCAAGGTAGTGCAATTATTTTCAGATTGCTTCAAAGCTTCAATACCAAAAATTGCAGTTGTACATTCATCCTCATGTGAGTAACGCTCCTTGATTGGTCCTTGCAACAATGCATTCAAAACATTTGTCAATCCATGTGAGAACTCAAAGTTAGATGCAGAATAATCTTGAGGAGTTCCAATTTCACAAGTAAAATTAGATTGCAAAAGTGCACTCCCTATGCTGTATATTTTGGCAAATTTGGTTGGTGTCATGCTTAATCTCTTAGGGTTGGGAGCAGCTACACTTTGCATGATTCCCAAGAAGTGTTTCAGTTCTGCATAGTTAAAGAAATTAAGATCGAGTGACTTGTAAACAGGGTTGGAATACAAAATGTGATAAGAATTTAAAGACAAATCCTGTTGTTCAGAAGGTTCAGCTGCATGCTCCTTGAATGGGGGTTCATCCATGAGAATTGGGCTAGCCTTGCAATCATGAGTCTTGTGCCTTTCACCTTCCCCTTCTTGTATAGGAGTTGATTCACTCTCTTGTGCTGTTGAGAAATCTACAAGTAATCTTCTTGCAAGTTGTTCATCACTTGACAGTGTGGAATTAACATCAATGGAAGACTTAATGGATGAAACTGAAGACAACTCACTCCAAGTGGAAAGCCAGCCATCAATTTTAGAATCAATGCTAGGCACATCATCAAGGTGTGAAGAAAAAGAAGATGAAGGAGAGTATATGGAAGAGAAAGAAATGAAAGAATCTTCAGTATCATTATTGCTATCATGCTCAAAAATATATTCACACTCATTTTCAAGTGACACATCAATCATATTAAGCCCCAACAGAGAATAATCCTCATGTGGATGTTTCATCATCTCATACATGTTAAATTGAATTTCTTGACCACCAAATTCTATTTTTATAATCCCATCCTTCATGCAAATCATGGTGTTGGCAGTTCTTAGAAATGGTCTACCCAAAATTAATGTGCTTTCACTTATGGCCTCATTAGTCATATCTAGCACATAAAAATCAACAGGGAATACAAGGTCTTTTACTTGAACCAAAATGTCTTCTAAGATTCCCTTGGGATTCCTAATAGACTTATCAGCTAGTTGCACTAAGACACTTGTAGGTTTCATGATTTCAACTCCTAAAGCATAATAAACAGAACTTGGCATCACATTAATAGCAGCACCTAAATCTAGCAAAGCTTTAGAGATATGAAATTTACCAATTTGACAAGGAATGGAGAAAGCTCCTAGATCTTGGCATTTCACAAGTAATTGAGCTTTAAAAAGGGCTGAAACATTAGGGCCAACTTGCACCAATTCATTAGTTTTAAACTTTCTTTTATTAGTACAAATGTCTTTTAAGAATTTTGCATATTCAGGCACTTTCTTCAACAAATCTAGCAAAGGAATGTTAATTTCTACTTTACTAAAGAAATCTAATACTTCTTTATTTTGCTTTTCTTTTGCAACCTTCTGCCCAAACATAAAAGCTCTAGGAAAAGGTAGATCTTTCAAGCTTACCTCCTTACCTTGACTTCCCGGTTTATTGCTCTTGTGAGAATCTTCAACTTTCTCTTGCTCAATCTTTCCATTGTCCTAGTTAGGCTCTAAAATCCTTGAAGAAGATTGCCCCAAGTTCTCTCCTAATGGTGCTTCATGAACTCCTTTATCATCCTGAGTTGAAGGGCCGGCTTCAGTTATGCAACCTTCAGTAGTTGTACTTCTACATCCGGTTTCTTTTCTTGCTTGCAGAAGTTGCTTCTCTCTTAAGCTTTCAGATTCCACACTTGGTGGTTTCTCTTTCTGGACAGAATTCCCCTTAGTGTAATGATCTTCATCCAAGTCAGATTCTTCATCATTCTCATTGAATGTCACCTTTCTTCCACTTCTCAAACTTATGGTATTCAATGATTTGGGATTAATCACAGTATTGGAAGGCAAAGCTCCACTTGTTTTTGCTTGAAAACTGCTGAGATTATCTGAAATTTAGGTAACAAAGTTAGCCAAGTTTGAAGTCTTAGTCTCCCATTGTTCAACCCTATTCTCTATGGCGGCTATTCTTGCATCAGATGTAGTGGTATGCTTATCAATTTTGTCCATTTGAGATGCCATAGCACTAAGATTAACATTCATACTGTTCATGCTTTTCAACAAGAGGGACATGTCATCATTCCTTGAATTGCCAATTTCTTGAGTAGCTTAGGAGGGGACCATAGCTTGTTCTTGTTGGAAATTGTGCCCTAGGGGCCAATCATTATGTTTTGAACATTGTTAATTTATGAGTTTATTAATTACGTTATCATATTATTTGCATGTTTACTGTGATAACTATCCTTGGATAACTCATGGTTTATCCTAAATGTCCCTGGTCGGTCATCTATGTGGG
This sequence comes from Neltuma alba, assembly GCF_004799145.2. Lineage (NCBI taxonomy): Eukaryota > Viridiplantae > Streptophyta > Magnoliopsida > Fabales > Fabaceae > Neltuma > Neltuma alba. The sequence continues at coordinate 17,992 of NW_021632156.1, read as the reverse complement.
AGCAAAGATGAAATAAGACCAGTATGACTTTAAAGATATATAGAGATATAAATTAAAGTCATAGGCACATGTAAGAGTACAAGGTGTTGGACCGACCCGCTATGAGAGAGCTGCATGGGTTAAGTCATAAGCTTCTCTCATATATAAACCATGTCACTGTGCCCTTTGACCTGAGATCATCATGGATTCATACATGAGAAACGCTTAGCTTTGACCTAGTCAAAAGTCACTTTTGACCAAGTGATCATAAAGACTATGTTCAGGCTTAGTGGTTTTTCATGCGTAGGAATGTGAATGGTCAAGATGGAATTTGTCCCTCACATTCGTAGAGAGACATTACTGGGCCCCTCGATGAGTGAGTCTGAGAAATGTATGGCCATACTATAATGGAAAGGTAGTTCCATTTCTATACTCAGACTACTCAGGGATCGAGAAAGTAACGGTCATGGATAGGAGGATGACGTTCTCCATGCCTCATCCATGACCAAAATGTCGTGAGACAAAAGGGACGTGATATGGTTGTATGAAAGGTTGCATCGTTCAATGATCCTCATATGATTTGGGTAGTCGTGATGTCTTGCTAGAGACCGCTTACGACTTGTGGGTCATTATAGTTAATGGCCCACTGCCAACTTCATATGGGCCTACAGGGTCGCACACAAAATAGCCCGACACGAGTTATGATGTCCAGATTCATTGAATCTAAGATATGTCCAGATTCAATGAATAATATAGGGTGGACGTGTATATATATATATATATATAAATTCGTATATATATATATAAATATAAAAGATATTAATTGTTAGATTTAATTTATAAGGATAAATTAAATATATACAAATTAATTCCGTCATCTCTTTATTAAATAAATAGGAGAATTAAATCTGTGAGACGGATTTAATTTAAACCATATTTATTTAATTGTTCTCTTATCTGATTAGGCAATATTTGATATTGTATTAATTTCGGAATTAATTTAGAGTTAATTTCGAAATTAAATATTATTAATTAAACCTATATAGCATCCTATATATTGGTATGAGGAGCTAGGGTTTAACTAAGAGAGAACCAACACCTAAGAGACGGCCAAAGAGAGGAGAGAGGACGGATTCCTAAAACCCTAGACGGACATAGGCGCTAGCACGCCGTTCGAGGTTGAGGGCTACTCGTGTGGATACCGGTAGAGGAAGCCGACCGGAGTTGTCGACTTCGAACGACAAAGGAGGCGAGCAGAAGCATCCTGAACGGCCGAATCATCGAGTCACCAGGGAACCGAACACCTAAAGGTAATGCTTCTTACTACCTGACTTAAACGCGATCGGTAGATCCGGAAAGGGATTGAAAGTTTTAAAATTTCGAGTTGTTTCCGCTGCGCGTCGTCTTTCAATTCCCTTCAGTTCTGAATGTTGACGTTGCTGAAACCTATTCTGCATAAACTTCTCCTTGTTGTTCTCTCCTCCTCCCCATCTAAAATTAGGATGATCCTTCAATCCTTCATTATAAGTGTTGGAGAAAGGATTCCTTTGCTGATATTGACCGGATCTTTGTTGATACATGGCTGACACTTCTTCAAATTGAGAAGGGCAAGATTCAATCCAATGCATCATGGAACCATAGGAGTCACAAGAGGGAGCTACCAAGGCTTGAGATGTTCCCATAGCACCACATTGTTTACTTGACAAGAGTTGCTCCATCCTAATCATCCTCTTGTCCATCCTTTCTGATAAGGTAGCAAATTGAGAGTCAAAGTTAGTAGGATTTGACCTCAAAATCTCATTAACAGATTGGTTATCCCTTGTGCTGAATTGTTGATTGTTGTTAGCCATCTTCTCCAGTAATTCCCAAGCATTGTGAGGAGTCAAATCAAACAATGAACCATGGGCTGCAGCATCTATTGTGTTCTTGTGATGAGATAGCAAACCCTCATAGAAATACTGGACTAGATTAGACTTGATGATTTGATGATTTGGACATTTAGAAAGCATAGCTAGAAATCTTGTCCAATACTCATACAAGGTCTCTCTACTATCTTGTTGAACTCCATAGATAGCTTTCCTCAATTTAGATGTTCTTGATGCAGGAAAGTATTTCTCTAAAAAGGCCTTCTTTAGTTGTTCCCATGTGAGTGTTGTGAAGTGCTGAGGTAGACTTTGCAACCATTCTTTGGCATTTCCTTCTAATGTGAAGTGGAAAGCTCTCCTTAGCACATCTTCCAATTGAGCACCATGGGGCTTCATAGAGGAGCAAACAGCATGCATGTTTTGAAGATGTCTATATGGATCATCTCCTGCAAGACCAAGAAATCTTGGTAAGGTATTGATCAAGGTACCTTTAAGTTCAAAATCAGCTTCAAAGTTATAAAAACCACATGGATCACAGTTCACACTTGAGTTATTAATTTCTCTAATGCTCCTATTTTCCTCATCTCTATTCAATTGAGGATTCATATTATGGAGAACATTTTCAGCTTGCCTTTCATTTTGAGGTCTATTTGTAGCATCACCTCTCTCAGTTTGAGCATTGTTATTATTTTGATCCATCACAAAATGATTGTCTATAAACCCTCCTAAAGTAGATTCAGATTCTGAGGAATAGCAAGTTTCAACTTGAGGAGAAGGTTCACTCACTATAGGTTGCTTACTAGACTCAGCTATTTGTTTGGTTTTCTTGATTTGCTTAAGAGTTCTATTGATTTCCCAATCAAAAGGTATAAGAGCCTTATCTTGGGACATGCAACTGAAGAACAAGAGAATAGACTAATGAAATAAATGTGAAAAAGCAATTAGATAAAAGAAAGAAGTCAGAAAAAAGGTTCTGCAGCAGCTTCTGACACTGTTCACACCTTCACTCCTGCAAATTGAACCCTTAACACAATGGTATTAATTTTTAAATAAGAAAGAGATCTCAAAAGCATAAAAACAATCAACCATCATTAGGTTTACTAGAAGAACAATTAAAATGAAAAAGGTTGCTACAGCAAGGATTCAAACAATTCACAGCCTACTAAATTGTGTTAACTCCTTGACAACCTATGGAATGAATTTGGAACACAGCAATAAGGGAAACTACTCAACAACAAAGCACAAAAGTGAAAATGCAAACACAACTCAAAAACACTATAGCTACTTTTTATGAATTTTTGGGTTTTCAAATATAAAAATTTTCCTTGGCACACCAGTGAATTGCTTAGAACCTCAACAAGTAAGGTTCCCCGGCAACGGCGCCAATTTGATAAACCTTGTCGCTAGGTAATCAAAGTTTTACTAGGGAAATGCAACAAGTGAGGCACTACCTAGGTCATTCTTCTCAAGGAACCTTAAGTTGTATTTAAATTCTTAACAATTCACTTTTAATTATCAAATTACCAAGATGAAAGCTTGAGTTTTAGAAAAGAGAAATCAAAACAAGAAACAAATCTAATGAAAGGTAAATTGCAAATGAGATTCAGATAAGAGATAGTAGTTCCCCTAGCAATTTATCCAACCTTCCTTGTTCAATCTTATAATTTGGAGTCTCTTAATGTCAATTAAATGGATAGATTCAGCTACTGCTCAAATCTCTCTTAACACAGATCAGAAACAACTTATCTTACTAGATTCATTATCTTGATCTGTGAGAAGGAAAATCAATTGACAAGAACACTTGAGAAGCAAGTTGCAATTCTCTAAGGATGACCACAACTGTGAATCATCAATATATTCAACCACAATTCAGATTACAGAACAACAGTCGAAGTAAAAATGAATTAGATCTACAAATCAACAGAGAATCCTCTATTCAATTGAATCAAGGACACAACTCACATCTGAATGTTCAATCAGATCTAAATTCCAAGAAACATAAATCTAATCACTCAACCTTCATTCTAACCACAATTGTTCAACTGAAACAAATGAACCTTAGAATAGAAAGTAGAAAATAGATCTGAAATGACTCCCTGTTCAGCTTCATGAACTCAGGTCAGCTTTATTGCTAGGAAAACTTGTAAATTCAGCTACTCATACTCTGGATTAGGGTAGAAACAGCAAGAATTGATGAAAGATCCATAGTTGATCGGTAGAAAGTGATAAATTTGGACGAAAATGGAAGAAAGAAGTGAGAGAGGGCGGAGAGAGCAAGGAATCCGCGTCTGGAGGGGGAATGGGCAACTGAAAATCTGGTCCCCCTGAAGCGCGTGACTTCTGCTTTTAAATCTGGAAATTTCGGTCATCTGCCGCGGCGCCTGGCCTGTACAGTGCCGTTTTGATTAGTGATCTGCGCTTCATGTAGACATCAATCCGCCATGGCACCTCTAATCATCCGCCGCGGCTCCTTTCACCGAGAGTCCCTTGGAAATCTGCCGGGGCGCCTTCTCATATCTGCTGCGGCGCCTCAGACAGCATTGAAACTCCCTGAAATTCACACCAAAGCAGGGATCAAAAGTACACACATACAAAATCATATAAAAGCATGTAAAAACACCTGCAAAACCTCATAATTCTTCTCACCAACTCTTATGCACAATGGAAGCTAATTATGCCCAAAGTATGTAAATATAGATGGCAAAAGCATGAGTTTAGGGCTAGAAATGTATGCAAATAATGAGACTTATCATCAAAGTTAGGGCAGAGAAACTAGTAAGTACAATTTTTATCAAATGAACAATAAACTTCTATAAATTAACTATAAGAATTGAGAGGGGTTAAGCCCAGAATTATATTTTTTTTCCTTGTAGAAAATTAAAAGAGCTTTAAATGTAGACTTTAATCACCTCAATATAATTTTTTTATAACTAGTTATGAATTTTTAAAGTTGGACCGAAAATATAGACTTTACTAATGAATAGTAATTCAAGAATCAAATTTTAAAATTTCAATCTATGGGCTTATTTTACATTCCACTTGAGCTGTAATGCTTCTAGACGCATACTAAAGGAGGCAAATGGAAGGATGTTTCAATGGATTCACCATAAAAACACTTAAAAGTGCTAGATGCATTTGAGAAAATACTTCAAAATGTTGAGTATACCGATTTTATTGGAAAAGGATTCATTGCTAGATCCGTCACTACATATCCTTCCTGTTGATGATGAATTAATATCCTTTTCTCTTTTCTATTTGGGATTAAACCTAAAATTTTAGTGAACCACAAAGCTCTAAGATGCCTCATAAACACACAGTTCCTCAGTTCAGTAGTTACGTTAAGTTGTTGAAAAGTGAATGTTTTTCTTTTCTGTGAACTTTTTCGTAGTAAAAACAAAGACTACTTTGAAAACTAGTCAATGATAGCCTTTCATGGATTCACCTATATAAGCCGCAGCTAATGTTGCAAAAATAAGAGCTTGAATACTACTTGTAAATAATCCAAGGAACATGACAGGTATAGGAACCACTAAAGGTAGTACTCATCATTTTCAATTTCTTCACTACAATTAGTTATAATATTTTCAATATTCATCTTTACAATATTTTTCAATATTAAATTTTGATTATTTCTCAATACTCATATCCAATATTTTAATACTAAAAATTATTACAAATTAGTGTTAAAATATCAAAAAAATAATTTTTAAAAATAAATCTGAGTCTTAAAGTTGAAAATAATGAGCAATAAAAATATCAAAAATAATTGTTGGAAATTTTTAAAAAATTTATGTGATATGTCCCAGTAATCATTTCAAGAATTTAATCATTCCTAAGTTCAGATTCATCCCCTTCTTTTCCACACGGTCATTTTATTTGGAAAAACATTAAGTTTGATTATTAATAATAAAAAGGAAATTAAAGATGAATAGTTAAAAAATTTGAAGCTATAAAAATTTTAATTCCCAAATATCATAGTTATATTTCTAAAACGTGTAATTGGAAACTGAAATTAATGCTCTTAAAGCATCCTCGAATGTTATTTTCCGGATACTAGTGAGTGAGAATTCGTATACACCAAACACGTCAACATTGGATTAAAACATAAAACGAAGCCAGTCATACCTAACTTATAACAAAAACTGTTGATTTTGTACGAGGAGGTAGATACAATCATCAACCAGTTATTGGACAAGGAACTTCGGTTAAGTGACTTACACCCCATTTGAATTCATTATAGTATACTATTTTCCTTTGGGAGAATTTCAATAAACTAACAATTAACATCTGTCAACTTTCAAAAAATTCTAAACTTTCACTGCACTTCCAGAGATCAAAATTTTATAGGTAAAAAGATAAATATATACCCTTGTTTTATTTTAGGGTTGTGGATTCCCTTATGTTTCTTGAAAATTACCAAATTTGAGTTATAAATCACTAATTTTGATTGTAAATTGTCAAATTTGAGTTGTTTATTCATACTAAAACAATTGCATTTGAGAGTAGTGAAATCATTTATATTTCTTGTAAATTATCAAATTTGAGTTGAAAATCACCAAATTCAAGTTGTTTATTCACACCAAAACTATTGCATTTAAGAGTTGTCAAGTCCTTTATGTTTCTTGTAAATCGTCAAATTTGAGCTGAAAATTACTAAATTTGAATCATCAATCTTTGAGTTTGAATTGCTCATTCACCTATAAAATTTACAAGTATTGGCAGCTCAAATTTGACGATTAACAACCTAAATTCAACTATTTACAAGAATATTTTTTAAAGAATAAAACAAGGGGAATTTTTTTGTCTTTTCACTCATGAAATTTTGGCCCTTGGAGATGCAGTTAAATTTCAAAACTTTTTGAGAGTTGATTATAAGCGGAGGTTAAATGAAAATTTCCCTATTTTTTTCCCAAGACTCTCGGAAGTTTGATTGCATATGAAGAAATCATGGGAAAAAATGAAGAATAAAGAAATTGATCTATTAAATTTTTAATTGTTTGAGAAGTTTGGCATACTTTTATATGTGTGTGTGAAATTATTGTGCAAATTAGGTTCATCTCATTTTTAATTTAAGTCGTTATAATTTTTTATTGGGTCCATATAATTTTCTCAATTATAGATATTGATTATGTTGGGTTTTGGGCTTAGATCTGCTCTTGATGAGTTGGACTATTTGACTAGATATTAAAAAAATATACCAGTCAAATATCCAAGCAAGATTATGATATGTTTGACTTGATCAAACATCTTAAATCAAATCCAATAGGTTACGATACAAATTTAATTAATTTATATTATATATAAATTTAATTAATTTATATTGTATAGATTAAATATATATATATTAGATATATATATATTTAGAATAAATTATGATTGATTCTGGATTTGAATTCAAATATCATGATATTATGAGTTAAAGATATATCTATATATCCAAACTCAGATTTAAACCGATGGGCTTAGTGGATATTTTCATTTCCCAAAATACCCCTAACAAAAGTTATAAATAGAGGCATCCACCCATCAGTTCTATTCACTCCAGTAGTTAAGCTTTCCTACTATATATATCTTTCTCTCTCATTCTTTATTGCAAAGAGGTGCTCTCCTATGCACTCAAAGCTTAGACTTTTATAGTCTAGCTTATAGCGTGAGCTCAAAGGATTTGATCAACCCGACCCGAGATCCAACCCGGTACGTTTCTTGATCCATTCTCTATTTTATTTGACAGATTATTATACTCATAACTTGTTAATTTGTATAAGAAATGACGCTATGGTAGCTGATGACATGGCTTTAACTCTACATATACACCTTGATTAATTTTGTTGCATCAATCAAAAAAATTAAAATTAACTATATTATAAATTATATTTAAATATTGTTAGAGGTGATTATGAGTATAATAATTTTTATTTTTACATTAATAATAGATAAATTTTATACCATCATTTGTTTTTTAGAAGCCTCTTCATCTTATATTTCGTTTACACGTGGCTTAGTCAACATCCATATGTTGAACCTAGTTAACATATTATAAGCATAAATTTTTTTTTTTTTGCCAACATAAAAGCACAAAACTTATACACACAATTGGAGAAATGGTAAAGAGCCAGTAAAATAAACTATAAAAACCTTCTTAAAAATTAGATAAAGCTCTTCATGAAAAAATTAGTTATTTAGTCCTTTAATTTTTTTTTCGATTTGTTGGCTGTGCCTTTTTGGATCTCTTCCTTTAATTTATTGATCTATTCGGACCTCCTCGTGGCTTTACAATTTCCTCTCTTTTTTCTTGTAGACTTATCTTTCTTTTTTAATGAGTTGCTTTACCTGTTCAAGGTGTCTCCACGTTAATATGATTTGTTGCTGACAAGGACGCCATGCAAGCAACAACAAGGTTAACACTATTTATGACAAAAGCATGGTTTAGTTTAATAATACACTAGCAATGGGATAAAATTTTTAAATGGATAACTTCAAGCACTGAGTGGTGATGAATCAAACTTGAAAAATTGATTTGTATCTGATGAATTAAAAGTTGAAGGTAAATAATTAATTGGGTAATTTTCCCTTATATATAGAGAGAGAATTGCTACGAAATCTCATACTATAATAATAAGTTTACAATGACAAGTTTCAAGATAGTAAATAATAATTACTCACTGATAATTATTTTATTTCTTTGGGATGTCATTATAATTCTCTTATTTGTATTGGTTAGGTCCTCCTTGAACATCAATATGTCACTTTCGGACATCCATTTCGTGTCATGGTCTCCACACAACTAATCCTTTTAATATTCACTCTTGTTTTCCTTTTCACATACCCATTATTCAAGTTTCAACCCCGGTCTCCATATATTATGTTTAATTTCTTTTTGTTTTTCGATAACATGTTTAATTTCTCTTCCTACCTTGCCTCTTTAGAGGTGTTTCCGACACATAGACGTGTGCTATATAGTACTCCTCCGGTCCTTATAATATAGAACCTAATTAGAAAGAGTAATATTATCCAAAATATAAGACTTATTTCATATGTTTATTAATTTTTTCTAAATTAATTCTATTGATATTTCATCAACAATATTCAAATAGAAGAGTGAGGAAGGAAATTTAGAAAGAACAAATATATCATATTAACTAATTTAACTAGCATCCTAAATCTACTTAAATTAGTTAATTAGGCTTTATATTAAGAATAAAATGAGTATTGATTATGCAGTGTGTCACACCTTACTATTTTGTCAACTAAGGTTCTATCTAAAACTGTTTTAGACCACATTGGATGGTCTTGGACTCACTTTTTATCCGAAAAACGCTAAATTTCAGATTTTTACTGTTTATCAGGTAAAAATCTAGTTTTTCTTGCCCAACTTCAAAAATTCACAACTTATTCCAAAAAAATTGAAATGGGGTAGTTTAAAATTATATTTAAATCTCTTTAAGTTCTCTTACAAGAAAAAATAATCTTGTGATCCAATTCCTTAGGAAAAAGCGTTAGGTTTCTGTGAAAGGTAACACTGTCCATTTATCAAAAACCCTTTTTCCCAGATTCTGACCTTTAATTTTGAAAAATCATTAAAAGTCGTATACTTGGCCATTTTTAACGTGTTAACAATCAAATTGAAGTTCACGACATTATCTATAATCATACCAAATTTTGTGGTTAAACACGTTCAGGAGCTTAATCAAAAAGTCACGTGAACGAGACAGTGTCAGTGTGTTATAGTACTGTTAGTATAATATATACATAGCCAAAAAGATCCATAAATTTTTGTGGCAAGACATCACAAATTTAACCTTCAATTTGCAGCTTTCCATTGGAGGAGTCAGGCCCTAAAATGTTAGATTGTATTTGTGGAATGAGATTTCATTGAAATCCCAATAGCAAATTAACCAACTATAGCACCAACAAGCATCATTATTATGCATAACTACATTAACTACTCTTGGTGAACTAGTATGCTTATCATTTGGCAAACTCAATCATGCAAAGGCCAAAGCAAGAAAGTACAAAGAGCAGCCACATCACAATCAAGAAAGTTCAACCACATAATAGCAATTAATCATGCAATAATCAATAATGCCAAGTTAGTGTTAATAGCTATGTTTAACTTGCTACCTTGCTCCAAAACTTGAGCTTTCTTTCTTTCTCTTCTTTCCCTTCACAAATATCAAATCCTAGCAATGCAATCCATCAAAAGGGCAGCAAGACTTATTACCCAATCAAGAAAAAGCAACAACACAAATAAAAAATGACTCTTGCTCCATAAAGCTTCCACCTTTGTTCACTGTTTTTGAACTTGTTTCCTTTTAACCCTAAAAATTGCTTCTTGACTTATTCCTACATGGTTTTTCATGTAGATTCCAAATATGTGCTTAAATCTATGAAAATAAAACTCCTCCTTTCAGCTACCATTGACCGAACCACTAGGGTTAATTAAACCAAAATTTACAACTTTGTTTTAATGCTTCCAACACTTGTTCCTTTTGGTTTACTTTACACCATTTCTCATTTTAAGCATAATGGAAGCCTTAAAACATTAAAAAACTCATCCTAGGATTTAGTCATTATCTTGGTCGAAATGAACATCCAAAGAAACAACCAAGAAAAATGCTTCAAAACACCCTATACTCATTTACAACCACCAGGAGCTAACATGTTTTGATGTGTCTTAGCAAGTGTGATCAACAAAACTTCCTTCCCCTCAAGATAACCAGTTCGGTCAACACCCAAAGGAGAGGAGAAACAGATTTTTTAACCATAGAAAGAAAGAAAACAAAGCAAGGACCTATCTAGAACCAAGAACTAACCTTGAATCCTTGGTTGTATGGTCAAATATGCTAGCTTTTCCTTGTTCCTTCTTCAAAACCCTCTCTTTTCTCTCCTTTCCTCCCTTGGCCGAACCAACATCTGAAAATGAGGGGGAGATGAGCTTGTTTAATGAGCCAAAATATCCCAACCACCACCCTCTTTAATGAGAATCTAAGTGTCATTACCCTCTTTAATCTTGCTTTCTCTTTCTTAATTAACAAAATCCAAATGAATTTAATTACCAAAAGTCAAAATCCTCTCCATTTGAGTAGTGACACTTGGCAAGTTCAAATCCTCTCCATTAAGGGCTTGACACATGGCTCAATGTGATCCATTTGATTTGCAAGACACTAGTTTTGCTTTATCAGTATACTTTGGCTCTGAGGTTAACTTCCTTTCTATAATTACAATAGTTTGGCTTCTGTAATTATTTTTGGTCAGATCCTTAATTTATTCTCCTCATTTTTATCTTCCCAAATTGCCCTCTTTGCCTCAAAATTAATTTCCTAATAATTAAATAAAAAGGAAAATTAATTTCCTCCTCTTTAGAGATTTTCCCACTTTTCACAAGTATTTGGAAAAATCTTGGATACTTGAGGGTCTTCATTTAATTCCATAATCTCTTATAATTCCTTGGGGTCTCATAGGAATTTTCTTAGAATTTTATTCTCCTTAAAATTATTTATTTGGAATTTTCCGAATAAAATCCCTTAATTAGTCTAAATCACCCTTAAATTCTCTTGTAATTTCTCTAAGGGTAATTTGGTCGTAAAACTAACTTTATAATTTCATATAACTCTCAAAGGATATTATACTCATTTTTCCTTAATTTTCCAAGGCTTGGAAATATTTTTCCTTATTTACATTTGACCAATTTTCCTTAATTAGTCAAATTCCTATATTTGGCTTGGAAAATTATGGTAATTATTGTCCGCCAAAATTCTTCTATTTCTTCTTATCATTTTTAATCCTCAATAATTTGAGAATATTTCTTATTTCTAATTACCATAATGCTGGATGTGACATTTCTCCCCCCTAAATAAATTTCGTCCTCGAAATTTAAAGCATACCTTAATGGAAAAGCCCATGGTACTTTTCCTTCATCTCAATTTCTATCTCCCATGTAGCTTCTTCGGAGGAAAGACCCTTCCAGACCACTTTGACTAGTGAAATCTGCTTGTTCGTCAACTGCTTGACCTTTTGATCAATGATTTGTTCTGGTCTAACCTCAAAAGATAGATTATCTCGAAGCGCAATGTCATCATAGCTTATGACATACGTTGGATCTGGATGGTACTTCTTCAGTTGGGAGACATGGAAAACATCATGAATCTGACTTAATTTCGGGGGAAGAGCCAACTTGTAGGCCACTGGTCCAGCTTTGGATAAAATTTGAAATGGTCCAACATACTTTGGACTGAGCTTCTTAGTCTTTAGGGATCGACCAACTCCCATTGTTAGCGACACTTTGAGGAAAACATGATCACCAACATCAAATTCTAACGGTCTCCTTCTTGTATCTGCATAACTCTTCTATGTACTCTGAGCCGTTAGAAGTCTTTGCTGAATAGCTTTAATCTGTCGGGAAGTCTGATCCACTATATCAGGACCAAGAGAACTTCTTTCCGTAAGCTCTGTCCAGCATAAGGGAGATATGCACTTCCGCCTATAAAGTGCCTCATAAGGTGCCATTCGAATACTTGAATGGAAATTGTTATTGTAGGAAAATTCAATTAACAGTAAAGATGTATCCCAATTACCGCCAAAATCCAATACATAGGCACGTAACATGTCCTCCAATGTCTGAATCGTTCGTTCTGTCTGCCCATCAATCTGGGGGTGGTAGGCTGTGCTGAATCTGAGAGTGGTGTCTATCTCTTTTTGCAAAGACCTCCAAAACTTAGAAGTAAATCTTGGGTCTCGGTCTGAAACAATACTGCTTGGAATACCATGCAGCCTAACAATTTCCTTAATGTAAAGTCTCGCTAACTTTTCTGGAGAATCCTTAATATTCATAGCAAGAAAATGCACAGACTTAGTCAGACGGTCTATTATCACCTATATTGCATCATGTTTAGCTGCTGTCATCAGTAGCCCCACTATAAAGTCCATAGATATGCTATCCCATTTCCACTCAGGGATATCTAGGGGTTGTAACTCTCCTACAAGCTTCTGGTATTCTACCTTCACCTTCTGGTAGGTAAGATGTAACACCTTACGTTTACGACCTTATATTGTGCCAAGTTAAGACATTCGGAAGCGCAATTTAAGGTTACCGGGTTGAAAAACTTGAATTTGAAATTTTTTTTTCCCGCATTACTATTCACTGTAACCTTAAACTTGGCATAACTTTGAAAAATCATAACTAATTCTAGAAAAATCGAAACAAGGTCGTTCCACGTCTCACTCGAAGCTCTTAACATCATCTTTCAAGGAAAAATGACCTCAGGTTCCACTTTAATCAGAAACGCATCCGTTTTCAATTTCGAAAAATACTGTTCATATGGTCATTTTTCTATTTTCCAGGATTTTTGCCTAACTTTGAAAAGGCATAACTCCTTACAAAGAGCTCCGATTGTGACGCTTTACCACTCATTTTAAAGGGAAAAATAAGATCTATTTGCATGCCAAATTTCAGGGAAAAAGTCAACCATTTGACCAGGGTCTTTGTTGGTCAAAGTTTGGTCAAATCTAGACCATTTTTATCCCCTTTTTCACTAATTCTGACAGCATTTCGTTTTTCACTATAATCATACCATAATCACATGTAAAGCTATTCTATCATTAATATACATTCCAAAAAGGGTATCATATCATGTATTTATGAACATAGTATGCTTACATGGCTTGAAAGAGAAAGGTTCAAAACCGTATAATACATTACATAATTCATAACTTCTTCAAGCCATGACTATTTCCTTTCCTTTCTCCTTGGCAGTAGTGGCACCTAGGATATCATGTTATAGGAGGAATGAGATTTCATAGAAATCCCAGTAGCATTGAACATACAACCATCAAGTCAACATGCATAAGATGTCATGCTACATGCAGTATAATAACATTTCTAGTCTTTATGCCATGCCATAATCATTCTGTATCCATGTCATCATATCATGGAGCATATAATCATTCTGGTCAAAACTCAATCATGCAAGAGCCAAGGCATACATTGCAAGGAGTTCACATCATCTGTACATAAACATTCTCATGGCACATAAACACACATAGCAGATACATCAAATACAGATCAACAAATAATTGCAGTTCACGCTACCTCAATTCCACGCTTATCGTTTCCTCCTTGTTCCCTTGCTTGAGATCCTCCTAGGTATCCAGAGAATTGCCTATCAACCATACAGTAAGGGTATGGTAAATTCCATATCCAGTATACCATTCTTTCTCAATATAATGCTACCCTTGTGCCTTTCAATTATAATTTCTGTATACCTTTCCTAAACCTTTGACCTTGGTTTGACCAAGCCTTAATCCTCAATTAAGGTCTTGGAATTCTTCCTTAATCCATGATTAATCATGCTTTCTTGGTTAATCATTAACCCTTAATCCTTAATCCAATATTTAATTAAGGTCCTCAAGTCACATAGTCATAATCCTCTAAGATTAAGTCACTAATCCCTTATGGATTAACCATTAATCATTCTCTAATCAACATGATTAACCATTAATCATTCTCTAATCAACATGATTAACCATTAATCATTCTCTAATCAATATGATTAACCATTATTCATTCCTTAATCAACATGATTAATCATTTTCTAATCAATATGATTAAGCTTTAATAAATCCTTAATCAACATGATTAACCATAATTAATCATCCTTCAATTACCATAACTAATCACTAATTAATTAGGGTAGCTAATCTTAACCACTTACTAATCCTTAATCAAATAACATGATTAATCTTAGCTATCACTAAACCATAATTAATCAAGGTAATTAATCCTAATCTTCCTCAAATAAATAATCAACTAAAAATAATTAACACTTAGGGAGATAAACATACCTTAATTAGCTCTTAATCGGCGATTAGAGGTGTCTAAGCTTGCTTTCTCTCTTTCTCTCTCTTCTTCTTCCTTTCTCTCTCCTAGAACTCAAGAACACAAAATTCTCTCCCAACAAAACCACCTTGGCCGAATTCTTCATGGAAGGGGGGGTATTTATAGGCTTTGATATTTCAAAATGCCAAAAATGCCCTTCGGGAAAAAGATGCGATCTCGGCCGTCCATTTTTTTCTACTTTACACATGGACAAATCTTAGGGCACACACCATAAGAAAATGACACATGGAGGGACACCTAATCACCATGTGATTTTCATGTGGAAAATAAATATTATTTTATTGTTTTGTCTCTTATTTCCCTTTATGCCCTTGAACAATGTGAAAAATTCCAACTTTGTCCTCCCCTTCTAATTTTGGCCGAATTATTGCTCTTAATATTGGAAAAAATATGACTCATCCAATAACCAGTGCAATCCACTGATTATTTGTGTATTTCCGGTCCGATTTTCCAATAATCCTGTCCAATTTACTGTCACAAAATTTTGATTTCAACACCTCATTAAATTCCCCTCATTCCAAGGGTAATCCATGATTTTTCTCAAGTTTTATCTCCCTCTATAATTTTCTAAATTTTATTCTGTCAAAAATCACTATTCTACCGATAATAATTCGGTAATAAATATCCTTTAAGCTAACCTCTGCACATCCAAAGGTGGGAAATAATTTTATAAATTAGGATAATATGTCACATAATTTATCCATATTTTTCCTTGAATTTTTGAGGCCTCTATATATTTTAAATAATGGAAATTGGCTAATTTTCCTTAATTAGCCAAAAATTCCAATAATTACAAATAACTCCCTGGTAAATTATTTTTAATCTCATATTCATCTTCTAAGCCTCAAACATTATTCTGTACCCTCCTTTCTATTTTTCATGATTTTCTGGGAATTTTCAGGAATTTTGGACATTATTTCCAATACTGCCCTTTCTTGACTGATCTTTTCAAGAATGACGGTTATGTCCCTATCCTGATTTTTCCTCATAGCATGGATCCTCTACCAGTCTACTATACTATTTGGCCTTAGTTAGTCACAAATCATTCATCAACTAGAATAAAATTATCAGGGTGTGACATAAGACACTTTGTCACATATTCCGTAATATCCCTCTTCATTCCAGGCCACCAGAAAAGTTTTCTAACATCATGGTACATCTTTGTCATTCCTGGATGAAGAGTATACTTGCTCTTATGGGCTTCTGCCAATATCTTTTCTCTGAGGTCAAATACTTGGGGAACATAGGTTCTTCCTTTAAACTTCAGTATCCCCTCCTCAGAAATTTCAAAGTTCTTATTCTCGCCTTTAGACAGCTTCCCTTTGAGAATTTTTGCTAGCCAATCCTGTGATTGTGCTTCTCTGTTTCGATCCTTAAGCAGGGCTGTAAGCTGGGTTTTACCTCTATTATTTCCTTCTACTAACTGCATCTGATATAGAGGACCCCAATCTCTAAAATCCTCTACCAACTTCTGCTCTCTGATCATTAGTGATGCTACCTGTACTGCCTTTCTACTTAAGGCATCTGTAAGTACATTTGCTTTGCCTGGATGGTACTTAATCTGAAAATCATAGTCTTTAAGTAAGTTCATCCACATTCATTGTCTCATATTCAACTCTTTTTTATCATGGAGGTACTTGAGGCTCTTGTGGTTGCGAAACAATTCTATTGTTGCTCCATACAGATAGTGTTTCCATATCTTTAGTGCATAAACTATTACTGCCAATTCCAGGTCGTGGGTCGGATAATTCTCTTCGTGAGATTTCAACTGGTGTGAGGTGTAAGCTACTACCCGCCTTTGCTGTATAAGCACACATCCTAGTCCCTGCTTGCTAGCATCTATATAAACCACATACGGTTGTGAAGGATCGGGAAGTATAAGTACGGGAGTAGAAGTGAGCTTCCTCTTTAGCTCCTGAAAACTAGCCTTACTCTTCTCCTCCCACAAGAACGGCTGTTCTTCCTAGTTAACTTGGTCAGCGAAAGAGCAATTCGAGAAAGTCTTGGATGAATCTTCTATAATACCCTGCTAGTCCGAGAAAACTTCTGATCTCGGTCACTGTCTTGGGTCTCTCCTAGTTGAGTACTACCAATCAATCTTACTGGGTCGACAGCCACTCCCCCTCAGGAAATCACATGGCCGAGAAATCGGACTTCCTAGAGCCAAAACTCACACTTACTAAGTTTAGCCACTAGCTGCTTCTCTTTCAGGGTATTTAGGACAATCCTTAAATGCATCTCATGCTCTTCAGGAGACTTAGAGTACATTAAGATGTCATCAATGAATACGACCACAAATTGATCCAAGTAAGGACGAAAGATCCTATTCATGTAGTCCATGAATATCACAGGTGAGTTCGTCAATCCAAACAGCATCACTAAGAATTCATAGTGCCCACATCGGGTTCTAAATGCATTTTGAGGGACATCTTCAGACTTAATCTTGAGTTGGTGGTACCCGGATCTTAGATCAATCTTAGAGAATACACTGGCTCCAACTAGCTGGTCTAACAAATCGTCTATCCTAGGGAACGGATACTTATTCTTAACTGTGACTTTGTTCAACTCCCTGTAATCTATGCACAATCTTAGACTACCATCCTTTTTCTTGACAAACAACACTGGAGCACCCCATGGTGATACACTTGGTCTAATAAAACCTTTTTTGAGTAATTCCTCTATCTGCTTCTTAAGTTCTGTTATTTCATTTGGAGCCATTCTATAAGGGGCCTTAGAAATGGTCATGCTCTAGGTACGATGTCAATTGTAAATTCTACTTCTCTATCTGGGGGTAATCCTGTGATCTCTGTCAGGAACACTTCCGGAAATTCCCTAACAACTAGGCTTTCTCCTATCCCTTCCTCAACCTCTACTTGCACCGAGAAGAAAACGAGGAATCCTTGACAGCCTTTTTGTAGGCATTTGCCCGCTTGGGCTTTCGTGATGAAGTTCAATCTAACTTTCGGATTCAACTCTAAATTTCTTAAGGGTAAGATTAGGGTTTTATTCTTACAATCCATTAGGATATTATGGGATGACAACCAATTTA
Source organism: Neltuma alba (assembly GCF_004799145.2). Taxonomy (NCBI): domain Eukaryota; kingdom Viridiplantae; phylum Streptophyta; class Magnoliopsida; order Fabales; family Fabaceae; genus Neltuma; species Neltuma alba. Next base: position 204 of record NW_021632156.1, on the reverse strand, counting down.
GTCCAATCACCACATCAATCTCATGGAAGGGCATACATACAAGTCTACAGTACAGCATGCAACAGTGCTCATAACAAACTATGCAGTTTAAGCACACATTAGATGTAATTACCCTATTCTGTGTTGGGGTGGACACATGTATATCATATGGCAATGTATTTATATTCAAGCCAAGTCTTTCAACACAGGCATACGAAATAAAAA
>NW_021632155.1:0-36739 GCF_004799145.2 Neltuma alba | reverse complement strand
GGGTGCAAAAATACACACAATGATTTCAAAAAATTGCAAAAATGCCATGACTGTTAGTTATTGTAATATTGACCATTTATTTGACTGAAGGTACTAATGTAGATGCTGACATGGATGCTAATGTGGCTTAGCGGGTCTGATTAAAACAGAGTGAAGGTATAAGTATACCTACAAACTTGTCCCAAATATGCACTTGACACCATAAACAAACTTTGGGTGCAAAAATCCTATTATCATTTCAAAACAACCCTAAAATGCTACAATTGTTTAATTAATCAAAAATGACTTTCTAATTCAAACTTTTGACTAAAAAGGTAACATAGGTGCTAAGCTAGTGTTTTAGTTTCCCTCTTTCAAGTGCAACTTACTCCTCCTTTTAAATGATCGTGTTTCAGTCTCTCTCCAATCCTAATGATGTTATCTCCTCACTGTTGCACTTTCATTGAAGAAACAACAAGTTGAAACTCTCCACAAAACTTACTCTTTCATTTCATCTATTAAAGTCTCTTTTTTTTCTAAGAACAGCAAAGCTACTCTCTCTTAGTTGCTCTTGTCACGTCTCTTCTGGTTTGCAAAGAGGAGGGGCTTACACTTGAAGGAGGAAAACTGAAATACTAACTTAATGTCTATGTCACCATGTTTGGTAAAAATTTTCAGTTAGACAGTCATCTTTAATGAATTAAACAACTATAGCATCTTAGGATTCTTTGGAATAATAATAGGTATTTATGCACCCTAGGTTTGTGTATGGTGTCTGGCACACATTTAACAAAAGTTCATAGGTATATTTGCACCTTTACTCTTTTTTATTAGACTCTCTAAGCCATGTCAGCATCCATATCAGCACCTTTGGTCAAACAAACGGTCAAGGTTATAATAATTAACAGTCGTGGTATTTTTGCAACTTTTCAAAATCATTATGTGTATTTTTGCACCCAAGGTTTGTTTATGGTGCCAGACGCACATTTGATATAAGTTCATAGGTATATTTGTACTTTCACCCTTAATTAAAACATGTTAGGATTAAGGTTTTGATGATAACAAAGTGAGTAATTTGTGTTTCAGTATGTTGATCGATCATTTGATCGATCAAGGTTTTATCGATACTGATATAATATCTCTGTTTAATTAAGTAAACTCAGCAGAAACTTTGATTGATAACGTGTTAGATAATGTGTTGTTGATCGATCATTCTTAACTTAGTCGTATATGAAAATCTGGAATAAATTATCGATCACTTGATCGATAATCAGGGTGATCGAATATCGAGATACAAATTTGATAGGTATTTATCGATCACATGATCGATAAACTGATTATCGATGAGAAGACAGATAAATGGTAATGCGCTTTACTCATTCTATGTTTTGCTTTTGTCGCCATTTATCGATCACATTATCGATGAGCCATTTATCGATGATATGATAAAACATTCCCTCATAACTTTACGTGAAGGTATTTATTTTAGTGGCTTATCGATCACCTGATCGATCAGAAAATTATCGATCACATGATCGATAATTAGCATATCTTTGTTAGGTCGTGGCTCTTTGATCATTGGATCAATAATCAAATTATCGATAATATTATCGATAAACACACTTCATGTTTACCTTGTTTTCACATAACATGATCGATAAATCAGCTCTCTAGTTTTACAAGGATAAATCTCTTTATCGATAACATTATCGATCACCTATTCGATCAACTTACATAGGCTGTGTTTTCACCAAATATACTTTTGCTTATTATTTATCGATAAGGTTATCCATTATCTATTTATCGATAAAGTGTTCAAAATTAGTGATTCAAAATTTATTTCTATAACACTTTGTTTATCGATAACCTGATCGATCAACAAGTGTTCGATCACTTGTTCGATCATGAGGTGATTTCAGTTTAAACCTTAACTAGTCTCGATGTTTCTCAAAATTTATCATCTATTTCATTCGAGCCTTTCTCAGCCTTCATAAATATCTTATTCCACTATTTAAAGAGTTTCAAAATCAAAAGCAACCTTAATCTTCCTTTTCTATGCATTACAATATGATACACTATTTCCTTTTATCAATCACCTGATCGATAAATCATTGATCCATCACTTGATCGATAATCTTAGTTATCTGTTTCAAAAGCTTTCACTCAGAATAATCGATAACCTAATCGATCAAGTTATAATCGAACATCACTTTGATCAAGCACGTTCAGTTATTACCCAGCACATCTAACAATTGATTGATTCTAACCATAAACTATGAATATTCGTTTTATCATTTGTTTGGTTCTACTTTTGATCTTATTCTACAGAGAAAACTTATTGAATTAATGTATTTTTAGATTACAAAAAAAAATCCCAACGGCTCTCTAATGGTTGTCCAAGTAGCCTGTAACCTACCTTGTCAGAAGCATTAATGGCGGAAACCATTGCAACTGGAAAACACGAAACCGGACTCTCAACAGCTAGACTCTTTCGTCTAACGGTTACTAAACGACCTCAACTATAAAAGGCATGAAGAAGATTAAATGAACAGATTGAATACGCGAGCTACCCTCTGTTGATTTTTACTGTTGCATTCAATACTCTGTTTCTTCCATACACTGAGCGTCAGTGATTATCATTTATTCACTCTGTAAGAGAGTTTACTTACTATTCATTAATCATGTTTGTGTGATACTCAAGGGTGTGGACTCTTGAGTGGGTCTGTAACCTTACGGGAAGTAAGGGGTGATTGAGAGTTTCAATTACTGTACTGAGGCGCCAAGAGCCCGATCAATCTTGGAACATAGCGAAATACTCAGAGGTGTTCTGAGGACTGGACGTAAGTCAAGTGGCTGAGACCGAACCAGTATAAATCTTGTGTCTTCCTCTCTACGGTGAAATCATTCTAAACTCACACTCTCTGTTTCTGATAGTTCTTAGTTTTAATTTCACAATTTTTATAACTCACCCAATTCACCCCCTCTTGGGTGAGACTGCCACTAGCATTTGGTATCAGAGCAGGTCTCTTCAGTAAAGACTTAATAGTCTGAAGAGAGATCCCATGGCAGGATTCGGAGACAGCGTGCTACCTGAAGGGTGTTCAACGTCCAAACTGCTAGGCTTCAATGGTGAAAACTATACCTTTTGAAGATGAGGATCAAAATCTTCATCAAGGCAACCGAGTATGGATTATGGGACGTGATAGAGCATGGTAACTACGTCCCTGTGAAATCATAGATGGACAGCAAGTACGCAAGAGTCCCAACGAGTTCGATGAAGAAGACAGAAAGTTGGTGACCCTAAACACAAAGCCATCAACATACTTACTTGTGCACTGAGCCAACGAGAATACTTCTGAGTTTCCAGTCTAGAAACTGTGAAAGAAATGTGGGAAGCACTGGAGATATCTCACGAAGGGACCACTGGTGTAAAACAGAGTAGAATCAACACTCTCACCATAGAATTCAAGCTATTCAGAATGAAGGATGGAGAGAGTGTCCGAGATATGGAAGTCAGATTTCTCATCTCATAAATCATCTCACGGCACTCGAAAAGAAGTATAGTCAGGAGGACCAAGTGAGAAAAATTTTAAGTGGTCTCACAAAAGAATGGGAGCCGAAGGTAACAACAATTGAAGAAACAAAGGGAGAATCAATTGGCTCTGTTGCAGCGCTATTCGAAAGCCTTGCAAAATATGAGAGCAAGCAAAGATACAAAAAGGAGATGAATGAGAAGAACACAAAAATATCGCTCTTAAAACTCAAGAGAGCGAAGATGACAACGAAGAAGACCTGGAGGATGATGAAATGGGTCTTATTGTCAGAAGATTCAAGAAATTCTACAAGAGTAGAGCTGGAAGGAAGTTCTAGTCAAAACACAGAATCTCAATATCTCAGAATGAGTCAAAAGAACTGATCATCTGCTTCGAATGCAAGAAACCAAGACACATCAAAGCAGAGTGTCCCCAACTATCCAAGATAAAGGACAAAGAAAAGAAGAAAGAAAGATTTAGAAAGAAGAAAGCCTTTGTCACATCAATCTGGGGTGATAGCTCTTCGGAAGAAGAAAAGAAAGTGATGATGAAGAAACCGCCAGAAGACGAAGAATCAGAGACAGATGAGGTAATCACTTCTGAACCCTCTTATGATGAATTACAGTTTGAATACAATGCATTAAATTTGGAATTAGTAAGAATTACAAAGGAGTTGGTAAGCTCCAAGAAAAGAATAAAGTTCCTGGAAGAACAGCAAACGAAGCCTGAAGACAACGTAGTCCTGCCTCCAGGATGCATGGAATGTGAAAAGTACAGAAAGAAGGCTGAGGATCTCACAAAAACCTTAGAAAAATTCACTAAGGGTAGTGAAATGCTCAAATTGATTTTGGGAGCTCAACTGTGTTTGATGGATAAAACCAGAATAGGATATGATCCTGTTCAGGATAAGTCAAAGGGAAAGAAGAAGAGTAGTGGTCGATCGTATCTTATATTCTTTAAAAAGACTATTCATTCCTCTAATCCTTTACACTTTGCTCTTATTGCAACCGTAAAGGTCATACAACCTCTTCTTGTTATCACAAGAAGAAAGGAATTTACAGGACATTAAAATGGGTGCCCAAAGGTACTTATGTGCCTAGGACAACTCATACTAACCAAAAAGGACCCAGGAAGGTATAGGTACCTAAAACATGATTGTATTTTTTGCAGGTATGCCTCAAAGCATCCAAACGAACAAATGGTACATTGACAGTGATGCTCTAGACACATGACGGGTGATACTGAGAAGTTCACATCACTCAAACCAAAAGACAGAGGCAAAGTAAGTTTCGATGGCAATCAATCTGGAAGAATTGCTGGAATCGAAGAGATAGGAAATAACAAAGGAATGAAGGTTGAAAATGTGTACTACGTGGAAGGTCTGTGTCACAATCTACTCAGCGTCAGTCAGAGTACCAACAAAAATAACTGGTTGATCTTTGATTCCGAAGAATGCTTAGTAATAAGTAAAGACGATCTGCCATTGAAGAAAGAAGAGTTAAATATAAAGCTGAGAGCTCCAAGGGACGGTAACTATTATACACTTCAAATTGATTCTAAATCTTCTACAAACTGTTTTATTAGTAAAAAAGAGCAAAGTTGGGTTTGGCATAAACGTCTTGCACATGTTAACATGAATCAACTTTCAAAATTAACAAAAAGGGATTTGGTCGTTGGTTTACCGAAAATTCAGTATGAACATGATATTATTTGTGACGCTTGTCAAAAGGGTAAACAAATAAAGTCTTCGTTTAAATCAAAGAAGACAGTCTCAATCGAAAGGCCACTCCAAATGCTTCATATGGATTTGGTTAGTCCGTCGAGAGTGAAAAGTTTCGGTGGAAACCTGTACACCCTTGTAATAGTTGATGACTATTCAAGATTCACTTGGACTTTGTTTCTTTCCCCTAAAGATGAAATGTTTAATGCATTCATTGCTTTTGCTAAAAAGGTCCAAAATAAGAAAGGTATTTCTATTGTGTCAATCAGCCCTGATCATGGAGGAGAATTTGAAAACAACGAATTCACAGACTACTGTGATGAGCATGGAATTGATCACAATTTTTTAGCACCAAGAACTCCTCAATAAAATGGTGTTGTCGAACAAAAAAATAGAGTGCTCACAAAAATGGCAAGGGCAATGCTGAACAAGAAAGGAATTTCACAAGTGTTCTGAGCAGAAGCAATGAGCACGACTTGCTACATCTCCAATAGAGCCTACATTAGAACGCTACTCGGGAAAACACCATATGAGCTATACAAAGGAAGAAAGCCTAGCCTGGCTCATTTAAGGATCTTCAGGAGTAAATGCTACATTCACAACAACAACAAAGAGAATCTGGGTAAATTCGATCTTAAAGCTGATGAAGGTTTATTTCTTAGTTACTCTAATCATAATAAAGCTTATAGGGTTTTCAACAAACGTACTTTTACAATTGAAGAATCAATTCATGTTGTGTTTGCTAAAACCGAACTGATTTCAAAGCCTCTAAATGATGATGCTGAGATCGTTCAAAATTTTCAAAAATTAGATTTAAACAAGTCTTCAAACCAATTACTTCAGAAGAATATTCAGAAAACAAAAATGATTTAAATGAACCTTTTTCACAAGAAAATTTAGAGCAGCCTAAGGCTTGGAGACATAATCGAGACCATCCGCTGGAACAAGTCATTGGTAAAGTCAATGAAGGGGTCAAAACCCAGAGATAAGTGTTCAATGAAGTGCGCTTCTCTGCATTCATATCCCACATTGAACCTACCAGTGTTGACGAGGCCCTATCCGATGAATTCTGGATAGTCGCAATGCAGGAAGAGCTTAACCAATTCAAGAGAAACCAAGTTTGGGAACTGGTACCCAAACCTAATGATCATCCGGTCATAGACACCAAATGGGCATTCAAAAATAAGCTCGATGAGTCTGCACAAATTATCAGAAACAAAGCCAGATTGGTAGCTAAAGGATATAATCAAGAAGAAGCCATTGATTATGAAGAAACTTATGCTCCAGTAGCTAGATTAGAGGCCATACGGGTACTCTTAGCCTTTGCTTGCATTAAAGATTTCAAACTATATCAAATGGATGTTAAAAGTGCATTTTTGAACGGATATATTTTAGAAGAAGTTTTTATCAAACAACCTCCTGGTTTTGAAGATTCAAACTTTCCTGGTCACGTTTATAAACTGAAAAAGGCTTTATATGGTTTAAAACAAGCTCCTAGAGCTTGGTATGAATGACTTAGCAATTTTCTGATAGAAAAAGGATTTGAAAAAGGAAAAATAGATGCTACTCTTTTCATTAAAAGAAGTAGGAAAGATCTTTTGATTGTTTAAATTTATGTGGATGATATTATTTTCAGAGCTACTAATGAAGATCTTTGTCAAGAATTTGCTAAGCTAATGCAAGGAGAGTTCGAAATGTCGATGATGGGAGAGCTGAATTTCTTTCTGGGATTACAAATCAAGCAGAAGAGAAATGGCATATTTATATCCCAGATGAAGTATCTGAAGGAGTTACTAAAGAAATATGGATTAGAAAATGCCAAAAGTGTAAAAACTCCGATGAGCTCAACTATCTCGCTAGATGTAGACGAAAATGGCAAGGATGTGAATATGACTATATATAGAGGAATGATTGGTTCATTACTATATCTCACTGCTAGTAGACCAGATATTCAATTCAGTATGGGAATGTGCGCAAGATATCAATCAGCTCCAAAAGAGTCACATGAAGAGGCCATCAAGAGAATTCTCAGATACCTTGTCGGAACTCAAAATTTAGGAATCTGGTATCCAAAGAAGGGAGCAGAATATCTAATGGGATACTCAGACGCAGATCATGGCGGATATAAGACAGACAGAAAAAGCACTAGTGGACAATGTCAATTTTTTGGAGGGAGCCTTGTCTCGTGGTCAAGCAAAAAGCATAATACTGTGGCAATCTCCTCAACAAAATCAAAATATATGGCCACTGCCAGCTGTTGTGCTCAGATTCTATGGTTAAAGCAACAACAACAGGATCTAGGAATCAACTTACGAGAGATTCCAATCCTGTGTGATAACACGAGTACGATAAGTCTGTCCAAGAATCCAGTCCATCATGCCTGAACTAAGCATATCGATGTTCGACATCATTTCATTCGGGATCATGTTTAAAAAAAGATGTAAAGGTAGAATTCATCCTTACTGAATATCAAATAGCCGACATCTTCACGAAGCCTCTAGATCAACAGAAGTTCAACTTCTTTAGAAGAGAATTGGGAATGGTAAATCCTAATGGGTTTTAAGAAATCTCACATTATCTCTCAAATTTCAATCTTTAAATTTAATGTTTTGATGATTAAATGACTAACTTAAGAATCAGAGTAGATAGAGATTTGTTTTGCAGGAAGCTCTATTTTGTCGAAGAAAAACAAAGGTAAACAAAGTATGGAATGATCGAACAAGAGATCGATAATCATGAAGCCACAAAGAAGTAATTTATCGATCACCTGATCGATAAATACAGCATGTGTGGAAAAAGAAGAAATTCAGAACGATGATTATCGATAAGTTGATTGATAAATGGATTATCGATCAGAACATCGATCAGGAGCGGCAAGTCTTTTGCGACATATACTCAAATTTTGGTAAGCATTAATCGATAAGCTGATCGATAAACGGATTATCGATCAAATGATCGATAAAAAGACCAGGTACGCATGTCCTCTACTAACTTTATCGATAACATGTTCAATAATTGATTGTTCGATAATGTGATCGATAATTGCTTTTAGTGTTCTTATGTGTTCTTCATATTTATCGAACACATGATTGATCATCTGCTGATCGATAACATAATCGATAATTTTGAACTTTATAACGTTAAAAGTTTTGAAAACCCCCGTTAGTTATCGAACCCTAACTTGATCAAAACCCCTCCCCTGTTTCTAGCAACGGTCCAAAAATCACTATTCCATTAAATTTCCGGTCACCCATCCACTCGAATCCAACTATACCACCTTTTCGACTACCACCAACCTCGAAACACTTACTTCTAACCGATTAATCTCTCTGAAATCCGTCGGTTCCTTTGAAATAGCACGAGTGAAACAGCCGAATGTGGAAAGGGAAGAAGGCATAGAGAAACAAGTCTAATCGAGCGACACTACTCCCTCAGGCACTAGAAAGCAATATAGACCGAAAGTGAGGGAAGAATCATCCAAGAAAAGAGGTGTCCTGAAAATCCGAGAAAGTCAGGCCGAAGAGCAACCCGTTCCACCAAGAAAATCTCCCCGGTCCAAATCCAAGCTACCGGTAGTCACTGAGGAATTAGAAATTGAGTCAAATGACGAAGCCTCAGTTTAGAAAGCTGTGGAGAGCGCTTTGAGAATCCCCATTCCTAAGCAACTGAGGCAAAAAAAGTAGAGAGCCAGTGAAGGGATGGCACGGCAAATTCCCTTTGAAGGTATTCCATCTGATTTCTCTGAATTACTAGTTGGAAACCTTGATAAGGATGTGAATTCGGCTAAGTTTAAGGCTGATTTTGCAAAATGAAGATTTTACCCTGTTGTTTCTGTGGATATAGAAAGCTTAAAGAAAAATACTCAGATTAATTTGGACTTGAGTGATCCCTTGGAATACTATTCAAACTGGCTGATAATTGGTGGAGAATTTTGTCCTGAAGTGATTAAAAGGTTTTACTGTAACATGGAATTAGTAGAAGAATATGATGAGCAGGACAATCTGGTAAATGACTATTTAAGGGTCAAACTTAGAGGTAGAACCTTCCACCTTACTGCTGATAAGATTAATGAGTTACTGGGAACTCAAGATTCGGTGAGAGGGGGAGATATGAATAAAATTAAGGCTTATAAGATTTTGATGCAAAGTGATGAGTACCCCGGTGAGCTAAATTTCCCACCTAAACAGATGTGTGATTATTATAGAATAATCCACTATATCTATTCAAGAAGTATGATCAACAAATCCAGGAGCTTCTCACACTTAACTCAAGATGATTACTCGTTACTGGCCTGAATAATCCGTGGAGAAAGGATTAATATAGGGGGCTTGATCTATAATGAGATGAAGGATTTTGTTCTCAACAAATCCAAGTTTACACCGATCCCCTATCCTCAGTTGGCCACATATATCCTACAGGCAAATAACATTGCCCCTTTTGAGCCTGGAGAGTCCAAGACCAAGGTTCCTGCCTTTGGGATTGCACAGCTGCACAAAATGAGGATTCCTCTACCTTTTAGACCATCTCAAAAGGTACCTCAGAAGGACAGGGGAAGCAACCAGCTGTCAGTACCTCTAGGACTCAGGATGAGGCCGAATCCACTGCAACTCCTTCTCATGCCCCTGGACCCTCATTCATGGAGAGATCTCTCAGGGAGATGTTTCAGGCCGAGCTTCAAGAGTTTGAGAAGAGAGTTTATGTCACTGCTCGAGAATATGGGGAAGTCTCAGATAGAAAGTTTGAGGGCATTTCCAAAATCCTAGACCTTCACAGACAAGCAATGATGGTTTTGGAAAAGGAGGTTACTCAGAGATTTGACTATGTTGATAGAGAGATTTGAGAACTCAAAGGGATGGTAGCCTCTCTCTACAACAACTTCTCTGCCCCCAGTACTACTTTTAGCTTTGAGGACTTACTCCATCATCCCCCATCTCTCCTTATCATGAGCCTGGACCTTCTACCTCCACTATACCCACTTCTCCTATTTCTACCTCACCATTTGTACCACCTACCTCTCCCACTCCCTCTCTGTCACACCTTACTATAATATTGACTTAGGTTCCTTTCAAAATCATTTTTGACCACATTGGATGGTCTTGGGCTCACTTTTTACCATAAAAACGCTAATTTTCGGATTTTTACTGTTCATCGGGTAAAAATCCAGTTTTTCTGGCCCAACTTCAAAAATTCATAACTTATTCTAAAAAACTCCAATTTGGATGGTTCAAAATTCTACTTAATGCTCTTTAAGTCCTCTTTCAAGGAAAAATAATCTCATTGTCCAATTATTTATGAGAAAGTGTCAGGTTTTTGAGAAAACAACACTGTCCATTTGCCAAAACCCTGATGTCCAGATTCTGACCATTAACTTTGAAAAATCATTATAAATTGTATACTGGGCCATTTTTAACGTATTGGCTATCAATTTGAAGCTCAGGATGTCATCTTTCATCATGCCAAATTTCACGATTTAACGCATTTGGGAACATAATCAAAAAGTCACGTGAACTGGTCAGGGTCAGTGTGCTTCCAACACTGTTAGTTTAATATTTACATAACCAAAATAAGCTCACGAATTTTGTGGCTAAACTCCACAAATCAACCTTCAATCTGCAGCTTCCCTTTTGAAGATTCAGGCCCTAAAATGTTACATGATTCTTGGGGGATGAGATTTTTGGAAATCCCAGTAGTAAATTAACCAACTATATCACCAAGCAAGCATCATTATTATGCATGATCACATTAGCTACTATGGATGAACTAACATGCTTATCATTTGGCAAACTCAATCATGCAAAGGCCAAAGCAAGATACTATAAAGAGCAGCCACATAACAATCAAGAGAGCTCAATCACAATAATAGCAATTAACCATACAATAATCAACAATGCTAGTTAGTGGTAGTAGCTAGGTTTAACTTACTACCTTGCTTCAAAAGTCTTAGCCTTTCTTCCTTCTCCTCTTTCCCTTGGCAAATATCAAGCCCTAACCATGTGATTCAACAAAAATGGCAGCAAGAATCATTATCCAACCATGAAAAAGCAAGAACATACATCAAAATGATTCTTGAACCATAAAGTTCCCTCCTTTGTTCACTAGTTTTAGATTTGGTACTCTCTAACCCTAAAAATCACTCCTTGACTTGTTCCTACATGGATTTTCATGTAGATTCCAAAAATGGGCTTAGATTTGTGAAAATAAAACTGATTCTTCCAGCCACAAACCGACCAAACCACTAGAGGTTTTGACCCAAAATTTTCAGCTTTGCTTTTAGGCTTCCAACACTTGTTTCTTTTAGTCTACCCTACACCATTCCTCATTTTAAGCATCATGGAAGCCTTAAAACAATGAAAAGCTCATCCTAGGGTCCAGTTCTTCACTTGGCCAAAAATAACTCTCACAACAACAACCATGAAAAATGCTTTAAAATCACTTAAACTCACTTGCCAACACTAGGATCTAGCTTGTGTTGTTGTGTCTTAGCAAGTGTTATGATCAAAACTTCTTTCCCCTTTTTATTAATCAGTTTGGTCCACATTAAGAGAGGGAAGAGACAGATTTTAAACCATAAAAATGAAAGAAACCAAAGCAAGAACACTTCTAGAACCAAGATCTAACCTTGAAACCTTGCTAGGATGATCAAAAGTGCTCCCTTTCTCCTTGTTTCCTCTCAAACTCTCTCTTTTTCTCTATTTTTCTCCCTTGCACGAAATGAACATCTGAAAATGGGGAGAGAAGAGCTTGATTAAGGCTTCAAAATATCCCAACCACCTTCTTTAATGATAGTCCAAGTGTCATTACCCTACTAAGTCTTGATTCCTCTCTCTTAATTAACATAATTCCAAATGAAATTATTTACTAAAGTCAAAATCCTCTCCATTCATGGAATGACACTTGGCTAATTCAAATCTTCTCCTTCAAGAGCTTGACACATGGCTCAATAGGATCCCTTGGATTTGCAAGACACCAATCTTGCTTTATCGATATACTTTAGGCTCTAAGTTTAACTTCTTTTTTATAATTACAGTAACTTAGTCTCTGTAATTATTTTCTATCAGATCCTTAATTTATTCTCCTCATTATTGTCTTCCCAAATTGTCCTCTTTGTCTCCAAATTAATTTCCTAATATTTAAATAAAAAGGAAAATTAATTTCCTTCTCTTTAGGGATTTTTCCACTTTTCACATTTATTTGGAAAAATCTTGGACACTTGAGGGTTTCCATTTAATTCCATAATTCCTTATAATTCCTTGGAATCTCATAGGAATTTTCTTGGAATTTTATTCCTCTTAAAATATTTATTTGGAATTTTCCAAATAAAATCCCTCAATTAGCCTAAATCACCCTTAAATTCTCTTATAATTTCTCTAAGGGTAATTTGGTCATAAAACCAACTTTATAATTTCATATAACTCTCAAAGGATATTATCCCTATTTTTCCTTAATTTTCCATGGCTCGAAAATATTTTTCCTTATTTACATTTGACCAATTTTCTTTAATTAGTCAATTTTCTATAATTGGCTTGGAAAATTACTGTAATTATTTTCCACCAAAATTCTTTGACTTTTCCTTATTACTTTTAATCCTCAATAATTTGAGAATATTTCTTGTCTCCAATTATCATAATACTGGATGTGACACTCTCCTACTCTGGCCCTGATCACTGTTCCCCAGCTAGTTCCCTCTCTTCATATTCTGTCACTCTCTCCACTTTCTCACCTTCCCCCTCTTCCTATTCCCCTGTCCATTCCACCTGTTTCTACTCCTTCTTCTTCCCCACCTGATGTTGACAAAAAGGGGGAGAAGGATTCTGATGCTTAGAGTCTCTTTTTACTTTTACTCTGATGTGTTTTTATTGATGTTTAGCTATGTGTTCTGAGTTTATTAAGTTTTATTGATGTATTTTGACAATTGATGCCTTCAGTAAAGTATATATTTTTTACTTTGATATGTCTAATGCTTAATTTTACTATTTCTGATGTTATTTGATTAATATTTCTTACCTATGTTTTGTCATCATCAAAAAGGGGGAGAATGTTAGGATTAAGGTTTTAATGATAACAAAGTGAGTAATTTGTGTTTCAGCATGTTGACCGATCATCTGATCGATCAAGGTTTTATCAATAGACTGATAGGTAATAACACTGTTTAGTTAAGTAAACTCAGTAGAAACTTTGATCGATAACATGTTAGATAATATGTTGATTGATCATTTGATCGATCACTCTTAGTTGCATATAAAAATTTGGGATAAATTATCGATCACTTGATCGATAATCGGGATACAAATTTGATAGGTGTTTATCAATCACATGATCGATAAACCGATTATCGATGAGAAGACAGATAAATGGTAATGCACTTTACTCATTCTATGTTTTGCTTTTGTCGCCATTTATCAATCACATTATCGATCATCCATTTATCGATAATATGATCGAACATTGCCTCATAACTTTTCATGCAGGAATTTATTTCAGTGGCTTATCGATCACCTGATCGATAAGAACATTATCGATCACATGATCGATAATCAACATATCTTTGTTACATCGTGGCTCTTCGATCACCGGATCGATAATCAGATTATCGATAATATTATCGATAACCACTTAATGTTTACTTTGTTTTCACATAACATGACCGATAAATCAGTTTTTTGGTTTTACAAGAATAGGTCTCTTTATCGATAACATTATCGATCAACCTTTTATCGATCACCTATTCGATCAACTCACATAGCCTGTGTTTTCACTAAATATACTTTTGCTTATTGTTTATCGATATGGTTATCCATCATCTATTTATCAATAAAGTATTCGAAAATTAGTGTTCCAAAAGTTATTTCTATAACACTCTGTTTATCGATAACCTGATCGATCAACAAGTGTTCGATCACTTGTTCGATCATGAGGCGATTTCAGTTTAAACCTTAACTAGTCTTGATGTTTCTCAAAATTTATCATATATTTCATTCGAGCTTTTCTCAGCCTTCATAAATGTCTTGTTTCACTATTTAAAGAGTTTCAAAATCAAAAGCAACCTTGATCTTCATTGTCTATGCATCATAGTATAATATCACATGATCGATAATTAGCATATATTTGTTAGATTGTGGCTCTTTGATCATCGGATCGATAATCTGATTATCGATAATATTATCGATAAACACACTTCATGTTTACCTTGTTTTCACATAACATGATCGATAAATCAGCTCTTTGGTTTTACAAGGATAAATCTCTTTATCAATAACATTATTGATCAACCTTTTATCGATCACCTATTCGATCAACTTACATAGCCTGTGTTTTCACCAAATATAATTTTGCTTATTGTTAATCGATAAGGTTATCCATCATCTATTTATCGATAAAGTGTTCGAAAATTAGTGATTCAAAATTTATTTCTATAACACTTTGTTTATCGATAACCTGATCGATCAACAAGTGTTCGATCACATGTTCGATCATGAGGCGATTTCAGTTTAAACCTTAACTAGTCTTGATGTTTCTCAAAATTTATCATATATTTCATTCGAGCTTTTCTCAGCCTTCATAAATGTCTTGTTTCACTATTTAAAGAGTTTCAAAATCAAAAGCAACCTTGATCTTCCTTTTCTATGCATTACAGTATGATGACACTATTTCCTTTTATCGATCACCTGATCAATAAATCATTGATCCATCACTTGATCAATAATCTTAGTTATTTGTTTCAAAAGCTTTTACTCAGAATAATTGATAACCTGATCGATCAAGCTATAATCGAACATCACTTCGATCAAGCACGTTCAGTTTTTACCCAGCACATTTAACAACTGATTGATTCTAACCATAAACTATGAATATTCGTTTTATCATTTGTTCGGTTCTACTTTTGATCTTATTCTACAGAAAAAAACTTATTGAATTAATGTATTTTTACAGATTACAAAAAAAAATCCCAATGGCTCTCCAACGGTTGTCCAAGTAGCCTGTAACCTACCTTGTCAGAAGTATTAATGGCAGAAATTGTTGCAAATAGAAAAACACGCAATCGAACTCTCATTGGCTAGAAGCTCTTTCGTCTAACGGTTACTAAACGATCTCAACTATAAAAGGCGCGAAGAAGCATTAAATGAATAGATTGAATACGCGAGCTACCCTCTGTTGATTTTTACTGTTGCATTCAATACTCTGTTCTTCTATAACACTGAGCGTCAGTGATTATCATTTCTTCACTCTGTAAGAGAGTTTACTTACTATTCATTAATCATGTTTGTGTGATACTCAAGGGTGTGGACTCTTGAGTGGGTCTATAACCTTACGGGAAGTAAAGGGGTGTGATTGAGAGTTTCAATTACTGTACTGAGACGCCAAGAGCCCGATCAATCTTGGAACATAGTGAAATACTCAGAGGTGTTCTGAGGACTGAACGTAGGTCAAGTGGTTGAGACCAAACCAATATAAATCTTGTGTCTTCCTCTCTACGGTGAAATCATTCTAAACTCACTCTCTATTTCCTGTAGTTCTTAGTTTTAATTTCGCAAATTTTTATAACTCACCCAATTCACCCCCTCTTGGGTGAGACTACCACTAACAAAATATTGGACCCAAGTGATTGCTTGGGGTTTTCATCAGACTTAGAGATTTCAAAAACTCCCAATCAATTTAAGAGCAGTGATAGCTAAATCTCCATCATTAAGAGTCTATTTCATTATACTTTCCCATTTAATCCAAATCATTCCTTCATTTATTTAAAAGAACAAAAAGATTTACTATTTTACATTTTATCCATTTTATACCACTCTTTTATAATTCAAACCCCTTTTTTTCTTTACCCAAATTAACAATGTTTTTGACACTAGGATTTCTAATGATGAGCTCCTCGAGAAGAATGACTGGGTGCATCCTATACTGCATTATCTAGTACATTCACTTTCTTGATGACCCAGAAGGTGACATTCCAATTAGATCAATGGCACCATTGCTAGGGAGTCAAGAAATTGGTTCCCTAGTAATTGGTTTTCAATACCATTGTGATTTAGGTTGATTCTCATTGAGCTTTAGTTTTTTAACTTAAATTTTGCATTTCATGGCATAAAAATTTCTGAGAAATAGAAACAAATATCTTGTTTTTCTATACTTTTGCATTTGCACTCTTGCATAGCATTTTGCATTTGTTCTAATTTGATCCTGAGTGTTTAGCCACTTGCTTGAAGGTTTTGAATTTTGTGAATAAGTTTGCAGAGCATTTGGTTGAATAGTGAATTTTTCAAGGTTTTTGCGAAAGCAGCTCTCTATGACTTCACGTCGTGACCTCAGTTTCTCAAGTCCCAACCTCAGTTGTTCAAGTCATGACCTGACTTGTGGCTTATCGTGACCTCAGTCTCTTGGTGTTCAGTTTTGCTCTTGGTTCACTCAAGTCGCAACCTTAGTATCCTAAGTTGCGACCTGAGTTGGTTTTTCACTGAAATTTTCTAAGTGTCCAGACTTGCTCTTTTTTGCATAGTTTTGCTTTCTGCATATATTTTGAGAGTGTATAGCACGGCATACACCTCAAACTCATTGAGCACTATTTGAAATCGTTGAGTTTACCTTAATTTTGAACTACATACTTAGTAAATACCGAAGTTTTGACACTACTTCTTTCTTAAACTCTATTTATGCTTGAATCTTAAGTGTGTTGTGGACGCCTAGAGTGCGTAGAGGCAGGAGAGGTAGAGATACAATACCTTGTAACCCACTTACCTTACAAGACCAATCTGATTCATCTAGTGAGAGTGAGGAGTTAGAGGAGAAAATTATGGTTGAAGTACTTCCTAATGGTATTAATGGTGGGAATGGGAATAGTAATCATAATAGACCTAATAATGGTGGTAATGAGGGGCAAGGAGAGAACAATGCCAAAATAGGATTAATGGGCAACCCAGGGGTAGAACTATTAAGAAATTAACTCAATCTGATGGGAACTTTGATCCTATGCCTAGTGCTTTTCCAAATTTTAATGCATATCTTAAAATTAAGGGTCAATTGATTCACTCACTACCTAAATTTCATGGTTTCGCAGTTGAAAACCCATACTTGCACCTCCGAACTCTTTAATGCAGTGCATGTCTATAAAACCGATAGGCGTAAGTATTGATGATGTAATGTGGAAAGTATTTTACTTATCCTTGGAGGGAAAGACTAGAGAGTGGTACACGAATCTACCATTCTATGCGGATAATGGATATGAATCATGGACTAGCCTAAAGAAAGCATTTTTGGGTAAGTACTTTCCCTCCATAAAGATTTCAGCTGCCAGCAAGGAAATTTTAGTAGCTAAGCAAGAGCCTTTTGAGTCATTTTTTGAGTTTTGGAGCAGATTCCAAGAAATACTGACCCGGTGCCCGAATCATCAAATCCATGAGGAGCACTTAGTACAATTTTTTACAACAGGCTATTGACATATGGTGCACAAATCTTGGATGCTGCTGCGAATGGATTCGTAAAGAATATGGAACCACAGGCTTTATGGGAATTAATAAGGACTTTTTCTCTTAATAGACAGCATGTAAGATCAAGGGATCCAGGAGAGCACAAAGATGAGAGGGATCTACTGTTGATCAAGTTGGCCCAAGATATGTCCAAGCTTACAAGTACTATTGAAAGTCTCTACTCTAACAAGCCTTAATGTCTTGCATTAATAGCTACAAGTTGTGGGGTTTGTGATTCCCTGATGCACACTACTCCGAATGGCCTCGAGCCGGTTAAAGGGGTAAATGTGATGTACCAAGAAAGAGATAGGCAATATCAGAAAAGAGACCCCTAGTCAAACACCTATAGTCCCGGTTGGAGAGACCATCCAAATTTTAAATAGAGTGGGCAAGCAAATAGACCAAATCAATTCCAAGGTCATCAATTTCACAATGTCAGGGCCTCTTCAAGTAGCTTTCAAGACCCTTAGAGTTGTACTATGGTACCTCAACAACCGCCGAGAGGGGATGATACTTCATAGCTCTTAAAGAGCATGGCTGCTGATCGAGGCCGGACTGTCGCCTTCCGGATCGTCAAGAAAGTGAGTTGCACTAGAAAAAATATAGTATAGGATGCAACCGGTCATTCTTCTTGAGGAGCTTGTTATTGGAAATCCTAGTCTAAGTTGGTTTTCAAAAACATGGTAAATTTGAGTGAGTAAAAAGGGGGTTTTAGTTGTTTTAAAGGTGGTGCAACAAATGTAAAGTGCAGAAAGTTAACTATTTTTGGTATGTTAAATAAATGAAGAAATGTTTTGGATTAAAAGGGAATTATGGTTAAACAATCTCTTGATGATGAAAACTCAGTTATCACTGTTCTTTAGAATGATTAGGAGTTTTAGAAAACCTCTAAGTTTGAAGAAAACCCCAAGTAATCACTTGGGTCCAATGTCTTAATTAATAAAAACTCACTTTAATCAAAGTTAATTAACATCTCTTAAGACACTATTGAAAACCACTTAGAGTGTAGATGAACGGATGATGCAAATGTCCTCTGAATGTCAATCAACAAACACAAAATACCAAACATGCATATTAATAACAATAATCACTAAAAATCAAACTGAACACAAGGATTCAAACTGAAATATTATACAAATTAATCAACATTAACATCATCTAATCCAAATACAATAGAATAGTCTAAACACCAGATTTACGATCATAAACCAAGTTTGATACAAGTGCAGAAAGTTCCTAAATCTAGAAATATTCAATACAGCATTAAACAAAGGTTTAAACTATAGAAAAACTCCCCAATTAGGTCATTGAGCTCAAGCTTCATTCTCCATCACTAAGAGGCTAAGGGGTTTAGCCTCTCATGCCTTCAAACCAATCACAATCACTCTAGGAATGAACAGCCATGGTCAAAGCTAAAAATGAAGTTGGAAAAATGGAGAAGAAGAGTGTTGGAGTGGTTTGATCGATCTAGTAATGCAGAAAATGAATGAAGAGATGAAGAAAAATAGAAGTTTCGGGTATAGGATTAATAGAGACTTCAGAGGAGATGATGATGGCTCAACCTTATGAAATCTGCAGAATAGAAGAGTATCTTTCATGGTGGCTGCCCCCTTAGGTATAGAAGCTCAGAAACCTATTTCAAAATGCACAGCTTTACTTGATGCACTCAAGTCGCGACCTCAGGAATTTAAGGTCACAACTCAGGGGGTCAGGTTGCGGCCTGATAAGTTCCATGTCACGACCTGGGAAGACAGAGAGCTTTCATCTTAACTTAGGTCCAAAACGTGTAATTTCACTAAGAGGCATCCAGGTTGCGACCTTAGGAGTCTATGTTGCGATCTGAGGAGGCAGAACACTCCCAACTATTGTGTTTTGGTCCTTGTAACATTTTGGCTCCATCCATGCTCTATCATGGTTCTTGGGTCCTTCTCTAATTGCTTGGAAAGCACAACAAAGAGCTTTGCAAAGACTAACTGATTACAGATCAAGGCAATTAAAATTGAGAAGAGAAAAATGACCTTTTTTTACCTCTTAAACAGCAAAATGCAATACATGACTCAATGTAATCAAATGGATATAAATACAAGCATAATGAGGGTAAAATTGTTGCAAAACATTAGAAAACACTTCAGAAAACCATATAAAGATTGGGTTCTATCACTCCCCCACACTTGAACCTTTGTACTCCTAGACAAAGACTTGAATCATTCTAAAGAAAGTACAGCTACAATTAAAGAGACTAGCATGTTTAAAAGTAATCTCAAGAGCTAATCGATCAACCTCTTTTAGGAATACAAAAATGATAACATGAATAATGCTTAGTAATCAGATACAATGTGCACTTGACTCAAAATGCATGAACAGTAGAGATTTGCTCACAAGGTATAAGTGTTTGAATCGCTTATATCTCCTCATTAGGGTTCTTTTCTCTCAAATATCCAAGCAACAAATATTCTACCATAAGCTTGTAATGACTCTAAAATCTCCACTACTATTCAGCATCCATGTAAAGAATTAAGAGGACTTTTAGGGTTACAGTGATGGAAAGGCTAAATGGAATAGAAAAAGGTGAAATCGAATGTCAAGAATTAAAGAAATGAGTTAAATAACATCTATTTTTAGACAAGGAAGTTCAGATCCCAACCTTCTATCACCAAGGGAATACTTTATTCAACTTTATTTTGCTGTTATAGCTTATGTATATTAAGGAGTATTTCTTTACTCTTTTGTTCTTTTTGCTTTCTTCTTTTTTTTTCTTTTTTTTTTTGGAATACAAATATTAGTAAAATTCCCAATTAAGACCGATGAAGATCAGGAAATCATAATTATTGAGACGGATTCAACTCAACTAACATCGTTGTTTAAAACACTCGAAATGGTAGACAAAATGAAGGAAGTACAGGCTCAAAAATGGTTAAGTAACGGATAAATGGTTGTCGGATAAATGGTTGTGGGTTGTGTTTGGGTAGAAAGGTGTAGAAAAGAATGCCTCCATCATATTCAAAATCATAAATGCACACGTAATTTTAACCAAGAGCTAAAAAAGTTCTAGAGAATGTAAACCACATGAATAATCACTCAATATAGGAATCAAGGCTTAAGAATAGCCTTCCAATAAGGGTTTCACATCTCAATTGCTCATACAAGAAGTTTCAATCAATATGCACTAGTCACAAGGTATTAAGACACTTATCACAAAAGCAACCCATAAGATGAGGATTAAAAAGATCATAATAATCACTTAAGAACATACTTGAATCACGAATGTGACTATAAAGTCTTCAGAAAAATCCTTTTCAAAATCCAATATGCTTAAAGTCCAAGGATGGCACGATTTTCAAGAAAAACTGTTTGATGCAATGAGGGCATATGAAAATGTAGAGGTTTTCTTGAAAAAGATGCAAAGGTAGTTTAAAAAAAGGTTCCTCCTATACAGCAATGCAAAATAGCAAAGAGAAGGGTAACGGTGCACAGCAAAAGAGTCCAAGTCGCAACCTGGATATAATGAGACACCAAGTCGGGAAAAGGGGCTAAGGTCATGACCTGAGATCAAATAGGTCACGACCTGAAATCACAGAGAGCCCTCCTTAGCCAAAGTCACTCTTCAAGTCACGACCTGAAGCAGTAAGGTCATGATCGGAAGTCACAGAAACTACTAATGCAAAAATTTCAAGCTATGGCCAACAATTAACAAGTAAAAACCCTTTCAGCAAGCATCAAATGATCCAATTCACAGCAATTCACCATCCACAATTAATTCAAAGCCAAATAATGATGATGAAAGATTGGATTTTCAAAAAAAATTAGCCAGAAATCTGAAACAACCATCGAAATGATGCAACAAAGTGAAATGGATTTCTCCCCCACACTTATACTTGACAGTGTCCCCACTGTCAACAGAAAAGGGAAAAGAACAGCAACAGCCACAAAAGAACATAGTAAACCAACCATTCATTACAGAAAAGTTAACATACAAGAGAAATGTAGCTTTTAAGTACTGAGATCACAGGACAGAGCAACAAAAAAATGAAAAGAGAAATACAAAAACTATACAAAAAGCAAAAGGCTTCCAGCAGCAAAGATTTTAATCATCCTCTGCTCTTCTTTCTTCTTCAGCCCTGACATTTAGGCCAGCTTTCATGGTGGCTTCAAACTAATCGTAATCACTCCAGGAATGAACAACCATGGTTAATGTAAACCCCTTAACCTCATAACATTATAATCTCATCATAAAACCACTACTATGGTAGAAAAGGAAAGCTGTTAAAATGAACTACCATAGTAGAAAGAAATTGCATAACTTTATAAATTAACATTTAAACTCGGTTCAAACTCGAACTCTGTTGCATGCAACTAAGAATCATTTGTTAACATCTACTGGGCCTCTGAGCCTCTAGCCCGGGTAACAACATACATCACATTAGCCCATCCAAAATGGTTTCCCAGACAATAAATCAGAGTTTCGTAAGATACTATAAATGGCCTCCGGCCAATCCAAAATAAGGAGATAACATTCTCTCCGGTTTACAATAAGGCCGGGTAATCAAAATATTTCAAAAAGCAGTCCTAAATGTGGCAATATATACTAGCCATACATATACAAGTGCTAGAGGCCTAAAGCTAACCAAGCTCAAGCCTCTGCGTCTCTTCCCGAATGCGCATGTGAAAGAGAGCCTTTCTTGTCGTTCGCCTTGGGGTTCTCAATCAAAAATTAATCCAAGCTATGCAGTATAGTGCAAACTCAGGTCGTTTCACTTTTGGGAGCCTTTATTAATTACCTAAGCTAGACTAAATGCCATGCAATGCAATGAAATGGGGTTTTGGGTTTTTAAGATTTAAATGAATTGATCCAAACTGAATGCAATGAAAACAAACCTAAGATACTATATTTTTGGTGTTTTAAGATAATAATGATGTAATGGAAATGATTGATAGGAAACCTCTTGAAAATGGTTTTGATGGCAATCATAGTTCACTTAAATATTGGGAGTTTCACAAATCCATTAGGTTTTCTTAATAAGAACCTCATTAACTCAATGAGTCCAAAGCTTACATTAATGAACTCATTAATGTAAACTTTGTTTAGCTTCCCTAATGTGTAAATTGGAATGATCATGCAAATGGCTTAATGAAACACACAATCAACTCAATACCCAAACACAACTAGGCAAGATAAGAGAGAATCATGAGAGAGACATTAAGCATACATGCAACTACATATATTAAGCTCAAAGTTCAACATCAATCAATCCAATATACAAAGATAATCAGTAACCATTGATTACAGAATTAATCAAAGTATCTAACTAAGAGTTTACAATTCCTAGACCTAGGAAATCATAAATGCCTAGCTAAAAACTGAAGATTAAAACTAAAACTCCCCTTTGAAGCTTAGGAACTCATGCTACTCCACCATCTTCAAGAGTTGATAAACCCTAGCCCTCCATAGCTTCAAGAAAAGCTCCAATTGAAGTGAATCTGTCGGCCATGGTAGCTGGGAGTGGAAGGAAATGAGATGGAGTGAATGAAAGATGAAGGAAATGGATGGGGAAGAAGATGGAGATGGAGAGGCAAGAGGATGGGAGAATAGAGGTGTTTTTTGGAGATGGATTGGAGTGTATGGTCGAAAAAAGGGTTTCTAAGGGTTTTAGGGGTCCATCTGGGTCGGATCATATGATTAGAAGCTCCATTTTCGCGTTCTGATCTGGATCTGACGTTGCTGATACGAAGAGTTCGCTGCGGCGAAGCATGCCCGAGAGGAGCTCTGCCTAATCTTGTGATTTCGCCGCGGCGAAGATGTAAGTTGGCCACGGCGAACTCTGCCCGAGAGATTACTGGTGAGATTTCAATTTGGCGCCGCGGCGAAGAGAATCTTCGCCGCGGCGAACTCTATTAGTGCTAATACTCTGATCTTGTGTTGTGTCATCCTTTGGTCTTTGATCTTGGCTCCAATTCTCAATTGTCCTACAATAAAAAGCAACAATTTGAAGCATCAATTGTCCTAGAAATCAACTGAATACAATTAATAACCAATTATGACAATCTTAACCTCAAAAAGACACTAACTCAAAGCAAGGACTCTTAATCTAAATTAAGCACAATTATCATCAAAAGGAGCCAAAATCTATGATAAATACCCTTAAAATGATATGAAATAACATAGAATAATTAGGCTAAATCAGCATGCCTAGAACCTTCACTTGAAAACATTGTAAACCACGGGGTGAGACAAAGTCCCAGTAACCAACCTTTCCAATTCAAGGTACTACTAAATAGGTGCTCGTGAGGTGTCAAGTGGGGCAGTTCACAAGTAACATATAATGATAGCCATTACAAGTCATGCAAGTGCAATGATGCAATTCCCGTCAACCATATCCCTCACTTTGGGGGATTTTCAAGAGCCGAACCCGGCCTTTCCCTCATTATGGGGGACGTAAGGAGCCATAAAAGGCCTATCCCTCACTTTGGGGGACGTAGGGAGCCAAAAGGCCTATCCCTCACTCTAGGGGACGTACGGAGCTAACCATCATGCATTAATGGAGGCCTTACCACGTGGTAGTAACAATCAAAACTCTCACCAATTCCCAATTCATGCATCATGCTCAAACCATAATCAAATAGTAATTGCACATTTCATAATTAACTTCTTTCAGTGGCATATCTTTCACAATTCCAAGATTCATTCATCATCAATCGAAACCCCACAAGACGGTTTTCCTTTTTATATATACAACATACAATTTGAATATAATTGTTACTCAGAGCACAAAACATAAATCTACTCACAATACCACAAAAGCATGTACAAAGGATTGGAAAGTGGTTACCTCTCGCCTGAGCAAGGAATAACAAACGAACAATGTGGCCCCGTGCACCAACAGGACTCACAACCGGTCTACACAAGCACACAAACACATAACCATCATGTATTAGCTTTCAAACTAATAATGTGGCCAAAACAACACTTGGGGACACAAAATTCCTAGCTCCAATCAAAACTCTACCCAACTCAAAGGGTATAACTATCAAGGCAACACTCCATGGTCATACAAATCCATTAAAACCTTAATTCCCTCCAAATATCAATTTAGGATTCAAACCTCAAGGACCCACTATAAGAATTCAACACCCAAACATCCCATTTGAACAATTGAAGTTCTAACAACAATCTAAACAATTAAACATCTAATTTAACCCTCCTTAACATAACCCAAATCACAAAACTCAGAATCAACCTCTACATTGTCATCCTCAATCCCAAATCTCCCATTTCCATAAACCCTGGCTTCAAAAACTCAAGATCCTTTAAATCCAAGAAAACTACACCGATTAAATACTTAACTAACCCAAAGCAATCAATTAAACTCAAAACAATCGGTCAAAAACCTCAATTCCATCACAACATAGAAAATCCTAGGGTTTCACCCAAATCCTCAGAAATTCCAAGAAAGAAAGTAGATTAGAGGTTAAAATCACTTACTTGAGGTAATGGATCCTTAGAAATGTCTTTCCCAAGCCTCAACACACCGAAACCCTAGCAGAGCTCCTCTCTCCTCCTTCAGATTTTCTAATTTCGCACAACTGAACCCTCCAGCGTCTATATAGATTCGACACCTTTCGCTGTGGCGAACCCATATCTTCACCGCGGCGAACTAATCCCGAGAGGGATTACTCGCCTGAAAACATGACTTTGCCACGGCGAAAGCTTCCCGAGAGGAAACTCTCGCTCGCCCAGAAAAAATCTTCGCCGCGGCGAAACCTTCCCGAAAGGGAAGCCTCGCTCACTTGAACAACTTCGCTGTGGTGTCCCTATGACTTCGCCGCGGCCAAACCTGCCCGAAAGACAATCCCCCTTGGAACTCCCGGTTTGCCGCGGCGAACATACCCTAAGAGGGGTATGTTCACCTATTCCTCCAACATACCTCAAATCCAACCCAAACACCAAGATCAAGATTAAATCACTAATCTATCCTCAAAATCAACCAAAAAAGGCTACTAAAACCCGATAAAACTCAGGATGTTACAATTCTCCCCAACTAAGGAATTTTGTCCCCAAAATTCAAGCAATCACACAAAACACCACACAAACAAACACAAAACACTTACTAAGAAAACAAACGAGGGTAATCACGTCGCATCCTTTCCTCTGTCTCCCAAGTGGCATCACCAGGACTCATGCCCTTCCAGAAAACTTTCACCAATCGAATGGTCTTATTCCTCAACTATTTGTCCTTCACATCAAGGATTCTTTTCGGTTCAGCCTGGTAAGTTAGATTGCCATCCAACTCCACCTCCTCAGGCTCTAAGATATGAGACGGATCAGGGTGGTACTTCTTGAGTTGGGACACATGAAAGACATCATGTACGTTGGACAGGTGCGGTGGCAAAGCAACTCGATAAGCCACTTCTCCAATTCTCTCCAGAATTTCAAAGGGTCCAAGAAATCTAGGAGATAACTTTCTCGCTTTAATGGACCTCCCAATACCAGTAGTAGGCGTGACCCTAAAAAACACATGGTCACCCTCACAAAATTCCAATGGTCTCCTCCTCCTATCAGCATAACTCTTTTTACCGGCTCTGAGCTGTCAACAACTTCTGCTTGATGACCTCAATCTTCTTTGTGGTGGCATCTACCAAGTCTGGTCCTAAAACCATTCTTTCACTTAGTTCCGTCCAACAAAGAGGTGATCGACACTTTCGGCCGTAGAGTGCTTCATAAGGGGCCATCTGGATGCTGGCATGGTAGCTGTTATTGTAGGCAAACTCAGCTAAAGGTAGGTGATCAATCCAACTCCCTTGAATTCAATGGCACAAGCTCTCAACATATCCTCTAACGTCTGAATTGTCCGCTCGGTCTGCCCATCGGTCTGTGGGTGATATACTGTACTGAACTTCAACTTAGTACCCAAAGCCGCATTCACCGCTTTCCATAAGTTAGAAGTAAAGCGTGGATCTCGGTCCGAGACTATACTCGACGGAACCCCATGAAGCCGGACGATTTCATCCATGTACAACTTAGCCATTCTCTCCAAGGTATAACTGACCTTATACGGCAAAAAGTGAGCAGATTTTGTCAATCTGTCCACTACCACCCAAATAGCATCATAACCTTCGGGTGTCCTCAGCAAACCTACAATGAAGTCCATGGATATGCTGTCCCACTTCCATTGAGGGATTTCTAGTCCTTGCAGCAAGCCTCCAGGTCGTTGGTGCTCTATCTTAACTTTCTAATAAGTCAAACATCGAAGTACGAAGTCAGTCACTTCCTTCTTCATGTTGGGCCACCAATACTGCTGCTTTAGGTCGTGGTACATCTTAGTTGCACCGGGGTGGATGGCGTAACGGCTTCGATGAGCCTCCTCTAGGATAGTTCTTTTAATCTCCTCATCCTGGGGAACACAAATCTGGTTCTTATACTTCAGGATGCCCATATCTCCAAGTTCATAGTCTTGTACTGGGCCATCTTCCAATTCTACCCGAATCTTTGCCAATTGATCATCTTCCCATTGAGCCGCTCATAAATCCTGATAGAATTCATAATCTCCGAGCACTGCACATAAAGTAGCCTGCTCCGACGGTACAATTGGGATCTCTAATAACTCCTCGAGCAAGAATTGTTCCTTTAAGCTTATGCAAACACATGCACTGCTTTTCTACTCAGAGCATCCGCTACCACATTTGCTTTTCCAGGATGATACTTAATCTCAAAGTCATAGTCCTTCAGGAACTCCATCCAACATGCTGCCGGTTGTTCAACTCTTTCTGATCCACCAAATATTTCAAACTTTTATGGTCACTGAAGACTTCGAACTGGGAGCCATACAGATAATGCCTCCAGATCTTTAGTGCAAAAACTACTGCCGCTAGCTCCAAGTCATGGGTTGGGTAGTTTTCTTCATGTGGCCTTAGCTACCTGGAAGCGTATGCCACCACCTTATTATTCTGCATTAGCACACAACCCAAACCCTTTAGTGACGCATCAGTGTAAAGAACATAAGGTACTCTGGGGATTGGAAGAGTAAGCACCGGAGCTGTAGTCAACCTGGTCTTCAACTCTTGGAACGCTGATTCACATTTCTCCGTCCAAACAAACGGTTGATCCTTCTTGGTTAACCTAGTCAATGGCATTGCAATTTGAGAAAAGCCTTCGATGAACCTCCGATAGTATCCAGCTAATCCCACAAAACTCCGTACCTCAGTTACCGATCTAGGGACTTCCCACTTAAGTACCGTGTCCACCTTGTTAGGATCCACTGCTACTCCCTCCCTGAGCTGACACCACATGACCCAAGAACTTCACTTCTTTTAGCCAAAACTCACATTTGATAGCTTAGCATACAACTGGTGATCCCTCAATATCCGTAGTGCGATGTGAAGATGTTCTCGATGCTCTTCCTCACTTCTAGAATAAATCAGAATGTCATCGATGAACACTACCACAAATCTGTCCAATAAGGTCGGAAGATCCGATTCATGTAGTCCATAAAGACAGCTGGAGCATTTATCAGTCCAAAAGGCATCACCAAAAACTCATAATGTCCATAACGAGTTCGAAAGGCCGTTTTTGAAATGTCCTTTGCCGTACCCTCAACTGATGGTATCCTGACCTCAGATCAATCTTAGAGAAAACTGATGCTCCGACTAATTGGTCCCATAGGTCATCAATTCTAGCCAATGGGTACTTGTTCTTGATTGTGACCTTGTTTAATTGTCGGTAGTCGATACACAGCCTCAAGCTACCATCTTTCTTCTCACAAACAAAAACCAGCGATCCCCACGGTGACACACTTGGTCGGATAAGTCCCTTTTCTAACATTCTTCTAGTGCTTTTTCAACTTGACCAATTCTGAAGGAGACATTCTATAGGGAGCCTTAGAGATTAGGGTGGTTCCCTGAACCAACTCTATAGAGAACTCCACTTCCCGCTCTGGAGGTAGTCCTGCAACCTCGTCTGAAAACACTTCGGGGTAGTCCCTCACCACAGCTATCTGTTCAATTCCGCCTGCCTCATCCTCACTAATTGAAAAGAAGACAATGAAGGCCTGGCACCCTTCCTCATCGCCTTCTCTACTTGAGCAGCGACAACAAAACCGGACCACTTGACATTTCAGCACATAAGGCACCTACCGGAATCGTCACCAACCTCCTTTTACAATCAAGGATTGCTCCATTGGCCATCAACCAATTCATGCCAATAATCACGTCAATACCTTTCAGAGGTAGACAAAACAAATCTATTGTAGAATCTCGATTTTCAAACTAAAGTGCAAGCTCTAGACACGCTCTTCCAGTTACGACAGTGACTCCAACAGGAGTAGACACTCTTAAGTCATAAGGTAGCTCAACCACAGGCAAGCTCAACTTCTGAGCACAGTCCACAGAAATAAAGGAGTGCGTAGCACCCGAGTCAAATAAAGCAGAAATAAATATGTCCCTCAAGTAGAATGTTACCTCGAATCAAGTTTGGAGATGCAGAAGCCTCTTCATTTGTCATGGCATAGACACATCCCGGAACAGTAAAACGGCCAGCTTGAGGTGTCGGCTAACTCTCTGGGCAGTTTCTGGCCATATGTCCCCACCGATGGCATCGAAAGCACTCCCAGCATTGCCCCGCATGCCTACCCCCGCATCTGGGGCACGGTCCAGTAACACTTGGGGTGGTCACTGATGAATCTCGACGGGAGCCCTGTCCCCTGCCAGTTTGATTGTTTGGATTCTGGTGCCTTTGCATAAAGCCCCTCTGAGGGTTCACCCTTTGATTCTGCCCTTGGTTCCTATTTCTCCCTGAGCTACTCGAGCTCCCAGAGCTATATTGATTTCTTTTCCCCACTCCTCCTGTAGGTCCAGGGTAACGGGCTGCTCTAGCTTGGTTCTCAGCCCTCCTTGCCTCTACCACCTCTCTTGTCCTTCTAGCCGCAACCCGCAGCTTCACACACATCTCCTCAAAGGTATTGACCTCTAACAGGGCCAATTGCTATTTCAGCTCTGGCCTTGCACGATTCATCAATTGTTGAGCTAACCAGAGTGAATGATCTTCTGTCTGCCTGGGCACATACTTTGCCAAATCTATAAACCTTGTGATAAACTGATCCTCATGCATCTCTCCTTGCTTTAAGGAATAGAACAGGAATTGCTTTTCCATTCGCAACTCCTTTGGAAAGAAATGATCATAGAACATTCGCTTGAAGTATATCCCAGTCCAACTGAGATATATCAAAAGGTCTTGCACTATCCCACCAATGCCTTGCTTGCTCCACAAGATAGGTAACCGCCACTTGTACCTTGAGCGGGGAAAGACAAGGAACAGTAGTAAAGATTGTCTCCATTCGCTCAATCCACTTCTCTGTATCTGACGGTTCCAAACTTCCCTTGAACTGTGGAGGATCATGACGATGCACCTCTCTCCATACCTTGGTGATGTCATTCAGTAGCGGAGGGTAAATCACTCCCTCTGAATCTATCTCCTCCCTGGCTAACTGCTCGATACTCCTCCCTCTGAGGTAAGTCTCTAGCTTGATCACCACCTCTAAACCCCCTTTCTCCTTCTCCTTGTGCCTCCATAGTCACTCGTTCTCTCGGTCCTCTTGATTGACCGACTCTTGATGCTTCCTCGTGAAGTCCTCTTCAAACTTTCTCAACTTTCATCTACCACTGCTGTCATCATCTCTCTCATTTGTCTCAGAAAGGCCTCATTCTCTTGAGGCGGTCCGTTACTAACTGGATCTGTCTGACGTGTCCGTACCATCCTTCCTCTCCCCAACTAAGGATGGAAACCCTCATTAGTAAAGAAAAGAAAGGAAACACAAAACAAATAGGGAAGGTATGTATGAAGCATGTATATTGCCACTAGGAAAAGAAACACTTTCAAAGAAACAAACCGGCTCTGAATACCAATTTGTAAACCCCTTAACCTCATAACATTATAATCTCGTCATAAAACCACTACTATGGTAGAAAAGGAAAGCTATTAAAATGAACTACCATAGTAGAAAGAAATTGCATAACTTTATAAATTAACATTTAAACTCGGTTCAAACTCGAACTCTGTTGCATGCAACTAAGAATCATTAGTTAACATCTACTGGGCCTCCGCGCCTCCGGCCCGGGTAACAACATACACACTCAGCCCATCCAAATGGTTTCCCAGACAATAAATCAGAGTTTCGTAAGATACTATAAATGGCCTCCGGCCAACCCAAAATAAGGAGATAACATTCTCTCCGGTTTACAATAAGGCCGGGTAATCAAAATATTTCAAAAAGCAGTCCTAAATGTGGCAATATATACTAGCCATACATATACAAGTGCTAGAGGCCTAAAGCTAACCAAGCTCAAGCCTCTGCGTCTCTTCCCGAAGGCGCACGCCTAGAAACCTTCACGTGAAAACATTGTAAACCACGGGGTGAGACAAAGTCCCAGTAACCAACCTTTCCAATTCAAGGTACTACTAAATAGGTGCTCGTGAGGTGTCAAGTGGGGCAGTTCACAAGTAACATATAATGATAGCCACTACAAGTCATGCAAGTGCAATGATGCAATTCCCGTCAACCATAGCCCTCACTTTAGGGGATTTTCAAGAGCCGAACCCGGCCTATCCCTCACTATCGGGGACGTAAGGAGCCATAAAAGGCCTATCCCTCACTCTGGGGGACATAGGGAGCCAAAAGGTCTATCTCTCACTCTGGGGGACGTACGGAGCCAACCATCATGCATTAATGGAGGCCTTACCATGTGGTAGTAACAATCAAAACTCTCACCAATTCCCAATTCATGCATCATGCTCAAACCATAATCAAATAGTAATTGCACATTTCATAATTAACTTCTTTCAGTGGCATATCTTTCACAATTCCAAGATTCATTCATCATCAATCGAAACCCCACAAGACAGTTTTCCTTTTTATATATACAACATACAATTTGAATATAATTTTTACTCAGAGCACAAAACATAAATCTACTCACAATACCACAAAAGCATGTACAAAGGATTGGAAAGTGGTTACTCTCGCCTGAGCAAGGAATAACAAACCAATAATGTGGCCCCGTGCACCAACAAGACTCACTGTACCATCCCGATTTTTAGGCCTAGAAGTATCAGAAATAGCCTGAATGAAATAGGCTACCAGACCCCTTTTAGAAGAGGTCTTAAAGATGAGAAAGGAAGTTAAAGCAGTTTTAGGGACTAAACTGCAAAGTGAAGGTTTTAAGGGGCTAAAGGGTAATCAAAGTTAGAGGCTCCAGTAAAGTCTCAAAGGCCCAGAAGAGAAAAGAGTCTAGATACAGACCAAAGGTTAAGTTAGAAGCCTCAAAGAGATGGTTTTATGAGGTTGAGCCTAAGCAGGGGTAAAACCATAATTCAGAAAGTTACGGCCATCAGGGGTAAAAATGGAAAGTACTTAGAAAATTTTAAGAAAATCCCAGAAAATGGGAAATAATATTCTAAGGCTCTTTTGTGAAGAGAGATGATGAAAATACCCTTGAGGTAACTAAAAAGGAATTTATAAGTTTATGACTCAATTTGAGATGTAGAGGTAGATTTAATTGTTTGAGTCATGAGGAAACCTCAGAAAATTATGGTAAAATGGGGATGTATGACCTAAGAGATTATATAAAATTATAAAATTAGTCTCATCCCCAGAAGACCAGCAAAATGGCTTTAGGAATACTTAAAAGCCAATTGTGCCGAAAAAGGGCATTTTAAAGAATGATTTTTAAGTGGGGCTACAGGTTGAGTTATGACTTGAGAAAATTCACAGATTTTCTCTAGAATATGAGGAATTTTATGATATTTTTGGATGAATTTTTAGAGCTCTGGATTGAATAAAATGCTCTAGTTAAATATTAAATAATTTTGTCCCCTAAATAGGAGACAAAACCAAAGAAAATATCTAAGAGCCATCATGACAATGCTGAGTCAGCGTGCTGAGTCATCAAGCGTAATCATGACACCGACGAGTCATCATGCTGAGTCATCAAGCGTAATCATGACACCTACGAGTCATCATGCTGAGTCACCAGAAGATATTTATGGACAGCATAAAAATCAGAACGCAGTATGGGAATATTTTAGACAGTCTTTTGTCTACCCGTTATAGTGAAATCTCTACTGCATGACTCAGTAAGGTTAAGTAGCCTGTCAGTAGGGCTAATTATTTTCATTTATGCTCTCTGAGATGGCGCCATATATGTACCTTTTATTGGCTAGAATTTTAAGAAGAAGTTGTCCCGTGGAACAGGGTAAGTCAGGACCCGAAAAATATCTGTTACGATGCAAGATTGGCTTGATAGGTGGAGAAATAATTAAGAAAATATTTTTGCACGAATTTTTCATTTATTTTCTCCCTATTTTAATGCCATAAATGATGAAAGGACATGAAAGTGACAAGTGTACGGTTAGATGAGAAAAAGAAAATATTACGTGTACGGCTAGATGGAAGACACGTGTACGGTCGGATGCAAGACACGTGTGCGGTCGGATTAAAGACATGTGGCTTGATGATGTAAGCATGATGTCATCATGATGAGGTAAGCATGATGTCATAGGACACTTGTCACCGTAAGATCAAAAGAGAAAATGGACGGTCCAGATCGAGCCACGTATTTTTAAGATCAACGGTCCAGATTCAGTCTGCTTTTCTATAAATATCCCTCCCCTCCCTACCATTCCGTCCAAGCATAAGGAATCCATGGGGAAGCTCTTGCAAAATGGTTTCTAGAGAGAGAAAGAAGAGGGAGAAAGAAAGGCCAAGTGGTTCCAAGCCAGATCAAACTCTAAAACAAAGTATGTGGGTTATAGCACCTGATTTTATGCATATTTCGGATTAGTTACTGTACGTATCTGATTCTGAAATTTTGTATACTTAAAGTACACTCTGTGAGATTTAAATCCATGGGTAGAACACTTCATTTGGATATGTGTACGATTTATGGTGATTTTTCAAATTTAGGGTTTGAAATCTGGAAACAGTGTTGAACTTTGGAAGAGTTTTGAGTTCTGTACAATTCCGGTGGTGCTGTTCAGCATAGAATTGGTTCCTGAAACTATTTTCATGTAAATTTAACTTAAGGAGCTTTCAGTGAGACTTGGAACCACTCAGTTTGGATTTTTCTAGAATTAATTATGAATTTTCAAAGTTGAGCAAAAATTCTGGAAATTCTGCGTGAACAGTACCCGCGAAGCAAAATTCCAGATTTGGTATTTTTGAATCTAAGGCCATCTAAAGTGGTCCTCATTGATAAGAAATGGATCTTAAGGATGGGAAATGATAAGATTTATGTTAGAAAAGTTGGAAAGAAAACCCTAAGACTAAGAGAAAGGGTTGAGGTTCAAGAAAGCTAGTCTTGAACTTTATGAAATCTAGTGGTCCTAATGGATTGTATGATCAATGTGACTATGTTTAGGACCTTTGGAACATCCAAGAGGATGTTTGGTGATGTTGATCGAATGTCCACATGGTTGGAAAGACAAGGGAATCAAAGGAAAAGCAAGGGGAAAGCCATGTTACAAGGTAGTGAACTTACTTATACTGTGTGCTTGATATGTATGCTTGCATGATGTGATTGTGTTGCCATGATGTGACTAAGCTATGATGAAATGTTTGCAAAGTTATGTTTGCAAGTTTATGTTATGTTTTGCCTTGGCAATATGTTATGGAAGCATGAAATGCTTTAGCTTACTTTCCATGGCATTCATGTGTTAATATTATAACATGTCATGCATGTGCATTATATCTTGCATGCTTATGGGTAGTGTTTGCTACTAAGATTCTCCCG
This sequence comes from Neltuma alba, assembly GCF_004799145.2. Lineage (NCBI taxonomy): Eukaryota > Viridiplantae > Streptophyta > Magnoliopsida > Fabales > Fabaceae > Neltuma > Neltuma alba. The sequence goes on along the minus strand of NW_021632155.1, from coordinate 2,270 downwards.
AATCTCACCCCTCCCTAACCAACCATTTAGGTCAATCAACAATGGGAATAATGGCATGAGAAGCAAGGAGAAGTAAGCGGAGAATTATTCTTGTTAATGGATGAGACTGTTGATAAATGTATAATTCTACTATTTTGTGAACTATGTTATGGATGCCAATGATGCCATGTATTTAATTATAATATTTATGGCATGAATGAAAGTGTATGAGCATGAACACGAAAGAGTAAGGCCATGTTATGTATGCCAAAGAAATAAAAAGAATTAAAGAGATGTTAAGGGATAAAACATAAGTCCTGGAGCAGTGAGTTTGTAGCTCCAGTTTGACCTATCAAACGAGTGAGTTAGGTCATAATATTTGGCAACCAAAGAGATCTGATGTTTCTCTTTAAAATGAGGGGTAGTTTGCCTGATTCCGATAACCGAGCAGAAAGTTATGCCTTTCCAAAGTTAGGCAAAAATACAGTAAAATCCGAAAATGACCAAATGAACAGTAACTTTTTCAAAGGAAATTGAGCTCGAATTTCAAGGCAATCATTTCAAAAAATATTTTTTTCCTCAAAATTTTATCCAAAGAGCTTTCTGTAGAACTTGGAATCACTCAATTTTGATTTTTTCTACCATTAGTTATGAATTTTCGAAGTTTGTCACATTTTAAGGTGACAATGAATAGTAACCCGTAATGAAAATTTTCAAACTTGATTTTTCATCAATTGTAGCCTTCAAAAGTGATTCCAAATGCTTCCACAAGGAAAAATTGATTTAAACATGTGGCGTTACACTCACAACAGGTCTACACAAGCACACAAACACACAACCATCATGTATTAGCTTTCAAACTAATAATGTGGCCAAACAACACTTGGGGACACAAAATTCCTAGCTCCAATCAAAACTCTACCCAACTCAAAGGGTTAACTATCAAGGCAACACTCCATGGTCATACAAATCCATTAAAACCTTAATTCCTCTCCAAATATCAATTTAAGATTTAAACCTCAAGGACCCACTATAAGAATTCAACACCCAAACATCCCATTTGAACAATTGAAGTTCTAACAACAATCTAAACCGATTAAACATCCAATTTAACCCTCCTTAACATAACCCAAATCACAAAACTCAGAATCAACCTCTACATTGTCATCCTCAATCCCAAATCTCCCATTTCCATAAACCCTGGCTTCAAAAACTCAAGATCCTTTAAATCCAAGAAAACTACACGATTAAATACTTAAATACTTAACAACCAAAGCAATCAATTAAACTCAAAACAATCGGTCAAAAACCTCAATTCCATCACAACTTAGAAAATCCTAGGGTTTCACCACAAATCCTCAGAAATTCCAAGAAAGAAAGTAGATAGAGGTTAAAATCACTTACTTGAGGTAATGGATCCTTAAAAATGTCTCCCCAACCTCAACACCGAAACCCTAGCAGAGCTCCTCTCTCCTCCTTCAGATTTTCTAATTTTCGCAGAACTGAACCCTCCAGCGTCTATATAGATTCGACACCTTTTGCCGCGGCGAACCCATATCTTTGCCACGGTGAACTAATCCTAAGAGGGATTACTCGCCTGAAAACACGACTTTGCCGCGGCGAAAGCTTCCCGAGAGGAAACTCTCGCTCACCCAGAAAAAATCTTCACTGCGGCATGCCCTTACCTTCACCGCGGCGAAACCTTCCCGAAAGTGAAGCCTCGCTCACCTGAACAACTTCACCATGGCCAAACCTGCCCGAAAGACAATCCCCCTTGGAACTCCCGTTTGCTGCGGCAAACATACCCTGAGAGGGGTACGTTCACCTATTCCTCCAACATACCTCAAATCCAACCCAAACACCAAGATCAAGATTAAATCACTAATCTATCCTCAAAATCAACCAAAAAGGCTATTAAAACCTGATAAAACTCTGGATGTTACAGTTAAAGCTAAAAATAAAGTTGGAAAAATGGAGAAGAAGGGTGTTTGGAGTGGTTTGATTAGTCCAGTAATGCAGAAAATGAATGAAGAGATAAAAATGGAAGTTTTGGGTGTAGGATTAATAGAGACTTCAGAGGAGATGATAATGGCTCAACCTTATACAAATCTACAGAATGGAAGAGTATCTTTCGTGGTGGCTGCTCCTTTTTAGGTATAGAAGCTCAAAAACCTATTCCAAAATGCACAGCTTCACTTAACGCACTTAGGTTGCGACCTCCGAAATTTAAGTTCGCGACTCAAGGGGGTCAGGTTATGACTTGATAAGTTCCATGTCACAACTTAGGAAGA
>NW_021632154.1:0-39211 GCF_004799145.2 Neltuma alba | reverse complement strand
ACCCGACGAAGATATTGCACGATCCTTGAGAACCACATGATTGCGGCTTTCGCTATAAAGAAACCCCATATGGCTAATGCGATTTTGCCCAACAATGGAGATAAGATCATAAGAAGCAGCACAACGACCAGAAATCCGAACAGTGGACCAAAGGTTTTAATGATGGCGGGAACGCAAGACTCTTCCCTTGGAAGTTCATATTCTGCAATGAAACTCACAGCATAGAGGCAAAGGTTCACAAAAATGGCTGCCATGATGGTTGCACGCTCATCCAATGGAGATTTCGCTTTGGATTGGTATTCAACTTGAACATAACCGCTGAACGTACTAATCAGAAACATAATGACAGCGTGGAGTTTCTTCCTGTAGGAACTGCAATAATGCAAGAATATAAAAATGGATTAATATGTGTATATATATATAGCTCGCATTCTAGAAAGTTTTGATTAAATCATGCATAGCTTGTAATAATTTTGAACGTACGAATCCAAAAAACTAAACCATAAAAGTTGCAAGGGACAAGGGAGGGTCGGACGAGGATGCTGGCAGATCAGAACCAGCTTTCCACAGCACCAGATAATATAGGCATCATTGTGTTTCGCTTCTCTGACTAACTAAGAGCACAAAAAAAGGTATCAAGGGACAATTGTTTTAGGTTTACGGCAAGTTCGTTGGATTCGTATAGTCTAGTATGAATCGGTTAAGTATAATAGAATCTTAAAGCAAGTGAGAAATGTCATCTAACCTTCCCTTTGAGCTTTGATGAGTTTCGAACATGTCATGAGGGACTGGTGAACTACAACATATGATGAGAAAATTAAAGTTGTTCTGTGAATGGTAGGCAGGTGGAGTCTAAAGAAGTGTCCACCACCACCAGGATGAGAAAGTTGCTCAACGTGAGCTTCCATGAAAGGGCGATAGGAGATCTGTGTGTATCAAACCCTGCATGGGGTTGGAGGGAAAGATGATATGTGGGAAGTTTTGCATGAAGGGATCCAACTTTATTTATAGTAGAGCCGTCATTATCGTGCTTGGGTGCCATAGACGATCGAGTGAGCCAAAAACTCCAAAACGAACCTCTCAACACGCCGGTCGGTTGATCAGGTTTTGATGATATAATATAATTTCTTCTGACACAAGTCTACGTCCATATCCGTGAGATCAATGCAACGATCGAGAGGAAACTTGGTGGAAACTCCATGAGCGCTTTTTCCCCGATTTTTTTTTTTTGGCGTATCGTGTACATATGGATGTTGATATGTAATTTTTTTTCCTATTATTTTTATTAATCATGGTAAAAGTGGGCAGGCTTTGAGTCACTTGGCAGATATATATGTAATATATAATCTTTCAGATTAATTTCTAGATGCTTCTCTCTCTTGCCCCCTTCGCTCTCTGTATGTGTCCCATTATTTGGGTTGAATTCACTATGCAATTATTATCGATGCTACAAATTCTTAGAACCCTGATTAGCTTTCACTTCCAACCATTACTGTTCCAACCATGGACAAGCAGTCTCTTTCCCACCCATGGATGTATCTACTTGTATAGTTGTAGGGAAATTTTTGGTGCTTAAACACAATTATGTATGTGCCTATTCTATTTGTACATATGAAGTTACATATTTAGAGTTAGGTTTGATAATACTAATGGTCTCTTTTTGTTCCTATGAATATCTTCAAAAATGGGATGTGAAATTTTGCAATTATGTGGCATCTAATATTTGGAGCGATCAATATAGCTTCAAATTTGCATGTTAATAAAACTTTGCTGCACAAAGAGTTTTAATTAAAAAGATTGAAATGGTGATAAGTGCATGTGCGTGGATACAGGTTGGAATAAAAGAGATCCATGACAACGTTGGAAATAAAACCACTCTCACATTGTTTGACTAAAATCAACGTATTTTAGACGAAAATATGTAATCATTATCCTGTTACTGTTTTAGATGTGAATTTCTTATATTGTGAAGATCGTATTCATTTTCCACACCGTTTTTTGAACTTTTTCTATAAATTATTGCCCAGAGACAAGAAACCTGACCCTCGCCTTATCACGTTTCCCCCAAAATAGCGTCACTGTGCTTAGAAGGGTGTTTGATGTTGGTGTGTGTTTGATTGGCTATCTTATATATGAACATTATTTTTTTTCCAAATTTATATATTTAGTTGTTTACTATTGAACAATTCTTAATACAAACTACTAATTAATTTTCTTAATTTTCTTATACAATACTACTTCTGATTCTAAATATAAGAAATTGACTAATTTGAGTAAATTAAAAAAATAAGTTAGTTATTTGTAATAAATAGATGCTATCTTTCCTAAAATATTCCTTACTATTATTTGCTAGAACTACCATTATTAGAAGGACTATCTTGAAAAAAAATAGATAAATGTGAGAAATAAAATGGATTAGAGTCTTATATTTAGAATCAAAATAAAAGTCAAACGAGGTCTTATATTGAAGACCGGAGGTAGTAGTAGTTTTGGTCAGATAAAATAAGATAAATTATTTGTCAACAATAATTATACATTCAAGGATGTTGAGCCATGCACCTCAAGGATGGTTGTCGGGGAGACTGTTTACCCAATGGAGAAAACAGCTTTCTGATTTGCCTCACTCCTTTTCTTGGACGATCGACAGATCTGAATAATCAAGATCATCATCCATGCATCAATCCTTAATCACACACTGATAATTTTTTCATTGTGGCCATGGCCGTTAATGAGGATCTAATAGCAAGTTCTATGGTTATCTGTTCTTAGAAGTTTTGTGTATATAGCAGAGTTGGTGAAACTCAAGATTGATGGAGAACGAATGAGGCGAATCTAAACTGGAAGTGCGAGGTAATATTGAAGGTGGCTCTGAATTATTGATCTAGTATGGCGTATCCCTTTTGGATATGATTTTGTGAGATTTTGGTGGCTGACGTAAACATATGGAAAGACATTGTCTATATTGTTAGAATCAATAAATATGGATACCATGGACATCGTCACTGAGTATTCTTCTTGTGTTTGTATGGGAATGATAATTTGGTTTATATCAATAGAAGAATTGTTAACAAAGTAAACGATGATAAGAGATGCTGGGTGCCTCCAGGAAACTGTTTGTTTTAGTACTGTAGTGCAAATAATTGAGGAGATTATGCTAAAACAAGAGGGTAAAAGATGGATTGTGTTGTGGCTGAACACTGTATGTCTTTATTCCTGATCATGTGATCTCATGAAAGTTTATCTAGTTTTCCAGAGATTTTCCTCCTCTTTAAGGGAGATGAAAACTACAAATGTTGAAGCAACTCTAGTGATAAAAGGGTAGGGCTGTTTTGTGGAGCAAATCTTAAGATTACTACCCTCTCTAGCCATTTTCTGGTTCGTGAAGCATCAAGATTTAGCCGTTGCATTATGAAGGTTCAAGGTGTACGTCCTCATGAGCTTTCTTGTTATTTTAATGTCTAGCTATCTCATTGGCACTACTGCTCCTTTTGGTTCTATTGTTTCTACCTTGACTGAGCTGAGGGATTTTGAGGCTACAAGTTTATTTGCCGTGGAGTTTGGCAAAGAGTCTTGTAGGGTTGGCTTCCTTTGGCTCGACTTTTGGAGGGCAATGCTAATGTAGGAAGAAGCATTATAATGATTGTAGCATGTTCTGATTTGTGTGTAGTATTGATAGGTGTAGGATTGGCTAACAATATTGTTGGTTAAGTTTGGAGTTGCTTTGTTTCTTAGGTTAGTTTGTTTATTTCGTGCTGTTTGGAATGATTTATATAAACTGCTTTTTAATTATAATTTACAAAATACGAAGTAAGTATGTAAGTGGAAATTTCGTCTTGGCTTATGTGAAAATACTTATGAGCACTTATGAAATGCTGGTTCAAACAAACCTGAATTGATTTTTTTTTTTTTGGTTTTAGCTTTTGAGAGAAGTTGTGTTTAATTTGTGGAACTTGGGTGTGTCTTTTTTTTTTTTTAGTTGAATTTCGATTTTGGTGTGCGTAGTTTGTCTTTTGACTTGATTTTGGCCCAAAAAAAATACTACCGTGAAGCTGTGACAGGACGAGGAACTTATTATAAATTAAAAAAAATACTAATCATAATCAAATTGAAGAGCATAAATACACAATCAACACAGATATATAATGTCAAAGAAAATATAAAAATATACAAAAACGCTGCCAGCATTACGCGGGAACTAATATGAAAAAAATCAAGGGGAAACTAATTAATACTGCAGTCCTTGTACTATCATCTCATTTTGAATTAGGTCCTTCAAGTTTTTTAAATTTTTATTGAATCCTTATCGATTCAACCGTTTCAGCTGTTCGTCCTTCTGTCTGAAAAATGCTGAACAGGGGTAAACGTCGTTGAACAGTAGTGATGGGGGCCATGTGGCAAATCATTTTACCTTCAACTCCTCCTTCTCCTTCGAAGGATCCGGCACCTCAATTTCCAAGTTCAAAAGAACATAAAGTAAACAATTTACACTCAACTCTTCCTTCTCCAGTTTCACCAACGTCACATAGCGATGACGTTTTGAAGAACCACATGAATTTTTTGGCGCACCTCCTAATACCTGCTTCTTACTTCGGTAGCCACCTGAAGCCACGTTTGAGAAGGAAACAGATAAATTAATTGGCACCACAAATAAGTGGTCGTTGATGCACCTTCAGCTCAGAGTAATCTCAATGGGAGTGTTGTCATCCACAGAACCAACAAAAGAAGTCATGAAAATGAAGGATCATATATTTGGTCAAAGGCCTTTTCTTGCAGCAGCTAGTACTGATATAGATTGAGCTTTATGGTTCTAGTAACATTGTCTTGTCCCCTTCTGGAGTTCATTGGAACTCTTCAAATAGATTTCCTCTCAGCATCTAGTATGTTTTTTTTAATATTTGAAGGCTTGATTGATTACTTTGTTTGAACTTGCTTGCTTTCGAATTATCATGCAAATGGAATCTGCAAAAGCTGATTCTACTATGAACCTGACCGAGCAAATTATTGCCACCGCGCGCTTGCAGGATTGCTTCAAGGGTAGCTTTCGACGAGATGCACGGCGGCGCCTTAGAAGAAGCAAGGATGTGGGCTTGTACTCCGTTTCTCTCAGTATCACAAGAATGAATGTAAAAATGTTTACTTTAATACTCTGTTATTTTGAACTCAGAAATTGACGTGTGCTGGATCGTTCAAAGGAGAAGGAGGAGTTGAACGTAGAAGGTTTTGCCAAATCACTGCTATTCAACGGCGTTTACCCCTGCTCAACGTTTTGCAAATGGAAGGACGCAGGGCTGAAACGGTTGAATCCATGAGGATTTAATGACTTGAAGGACCTGATTCAAAATGAGATGATAGTATAAGGACTGCAGCATTAGTTTTCCCAAAAATCAAAGGTCAGCTCTTGATCTGGAGGTCGCATCCATCGACCAAGCTTAAATCTTAACCAAATCTTAAACTTGGCTTAGCTCTTAAATCGATTTCAGTTCGCTTTCTTTCTTTCTTTTTCCCCTCTCGTTTTGGCCAGATTTGATCAAACTGTTGCAGCATCATGTTGTGTTTAGCATGCATATGCAGAAGCGGAAACGCGTTTTATAAATTTGAAGGTATGATTCTTCAATTTTCGAAAGAATTGTTCCGTTTGAATTGGCACATGTTTAATTATGCCTCTGCTTCTCTTTTCCCAGCGACTTTCATTTTCTATCGCTGCTTCTTAAGGTTCATATACTCTCATTAGTTTCGTTCTCCATCAATTATATCCTAATTGCTTAGTTAAGCGGTAGATAGATTTGGATCTGAAGTGATTTTGGAGTGAGTTTACTGATCTTATTTTACTCCGTAACCTCAGAAAGATGATTTAGCTATGAGAATGGTTTAGGGTAGAAGTTATATATATTATTCATTGATCAGAGGCAATGGAGAGACAATAGCTATCTGATCTTTTTTTCTTTTGTTCTTTTGGTCAAAAGCTAGACATATCATGATCTCAATCGTTAATCCTAACATACGTTAAGGATCAGATCTCTGTGGGCCTAAGTGTTGGGCTTAGGCCCATGACTTATGGACCCCTAACAACAGAAATAGACATCGTCTTCATATCATTCTTCATCGATTAGGCCATGGCATTGGATCTATATCTCTTTAGCTTTTTGATGTTTCTCCTTAACATATCTCTCCCTCCACCAAATAGGAATTGGATCAAGTAAAAAGAGTTAGTTCTTAACAACACGGAAAATACTCATTTAGGACGCAATAGTACTTCAAATAAGATTATCTTTAATAAAAGAATACATATGTCTCTTTTTTTAAAAAAAAAAAAAAACTCCTCATCTTTCATTATTGCCTTTTGAACACTTCTCAGTGGCATCATCTTTTTACAATAATTTTTTTAGACGAGAGTTCTTTTGGATTTCCCTTTTTTTTTTGTTGGAAATAATCAACCATCCCATACACACATTATAAACTCAACTCATTGTATTGAACTTATTGGATTCTCAAGATAAGATGGCAGTTTTAAAGAACAAAAAACCGTGGTATGCAAAAACACCCTACAAAAATAATATTTAATTGTATTGCTATTAAAACTTTCTAAACGTGTGGCAATAAATTAAAATGGATAAGACTCGTTAATAATGTCCTTAATATAGGGTATTAGATTTGGTCTCAAATGTAAAATTCCAATCCACTTTGTCTCTCGAATTCATAGTTCATTCTCTAAAGTATCCCAATTGATTAATCAAGAGGGTCTCCATCCAAGGATAGTTATGATTAAAAGGATACTTTAGGAAAATCAAGTCATATATGTTTCAAACAACTAATTTCCTTAATATATCCAAATTAGTTAAGTAGCTTTTATATTAAGGACCAGAGCTAGTACCTTTTTTTATACTAGAGTAAAAAAATTATATACCTGAATTCAACAAAAAGATTAAAAAGAAAATTAAAGTTAATTAATTTCTCATTATATATATTAACTTCTGATCTTCATCACGGCTGTGTTGGGAATACAGTGGATTAATGCATTATTTACTGCTCTTAATCAACATACATGTTTAGGGGTAAGCACTTGATTAAATTTAATGTTAGACAAAACCCGACAGAGGTGGAAAATTATATATAGTAATGAACTCAATAGAATTAAAGAGAATAATATAATAATCAAACAGATAGTGAAGGACAAAGCCAACATACAAAACAGCACAATACGAAAAAAGAATGCATACATATGTAAAACGAGTTTCTTTAATACATATATGATATATATATATATATATATATATATATATCTGAAGGGATAAAGAATGATCTACAAACGTTCTTGATCCTATAAAACACATGACATTAATTAATTAGAAAGCAATAGAGAGAGGAGAAACACACTGAGACTGCAGGCTTATCCTCTTTCTCTTCCATTCATACGTTAGTCATTATTTCAGATTTGTACGGGTGAGCCATAACGCTACCAAATATTAAGATGCACAGCAAATGTACGGGTCATAAAAATAGATAGTGATAAATCAAGGTTGATCACACAAAAGACTCATTTAACAATGATTAAGCAACAAAAATTCTTTTTTTTTTTTGTTTAAGTTGAGAAAATCAAAATTTAATCAAATTGAATGAAAAGAAATTAAAATAAAAGAAAACAAAACTTTTCAAATTAATTAAAGCAAATACTAAAAAGACCAACCTAGAGTCACCATTCACTTGCTAACCTTTTAAACCTTATTCCACTAAATTGATTAGCTTTAATGTCAATTTTGTTAATGTAAAATTCAATTAGCTACAAATGCTTCTGCTTGACGTTCCACTTATAGCCCTCTTTTAAATTAGTTATGTAATCTCTTACATAATTACTTAAGAAGCTAAACAATTTGATCTCATTCATCAATAGTTACATGGGGTAATCAGGTATATTTCTATCCTAATCACAAATTAGATTATCAATCTAAGAACTTAATTAAAATCTTTTTTGTCAAGAAATACTTTAATTCTCAAATTCATCATGCTTAACGGTGGCCATCAAATGGACAAGCGAAACAAGATTAAGTAACCAAAATTTAACATTAGGCATTCTCAATTCAGCAAGAACAAAAACTCATAAACTAACAAGTTCATAGCTACTTTAGGTTGCAAAACAAAAATTAGCTACACATAATTGTAATTACTGTCATCTCAGCAACGAACCAGATCAGATTCAACATGATAAATGGAAAGGAAGAACAATAAATCAATGGGAAGCAAACTGAGATTGAACGGTATTGCAGAGTTTCCTCCTCAGTCGAATCTTAGTCTTCTTCTCCAGCACAATGATGTTCTCTCTTAGTCCTCCCTTAGTCCCCCCCGTTCAGTCGCGTCACTCCCCTTCCTGAAATCAAGCACCGTCGACCCCTCTCAATCAGTGAAGAAGATGACGATGAACAGTGAGTCACAGCCTCCTCTTTTCGAACCAGAACCAGCTGCTATCAGACGAAGAAGACGATCCACCAGCTCTCCCTTGCTTGTCTCCGTCAAGCTCCAGCAGAAGAACAGCGCACTCTCCTCTCTCCCCAACCAGTTCGGCGGCCTTCCTCCCTACCCAGCAGATGGCAATCGAAGGAGATCCTCCTCTGTTTACGCTGAGGTCTCAGATGGTTCAAAAATTGCTGCTCCAAAACGTTGTCGTCCCTAGCTCCACAATCCAACACGTGCTCCTCATGCCTTCCCCTTTTTTCCAAAACTCAACCTCTCTAATTTCCCAGTGAATTCGTGGCTTCAGCTTCAAATTTGGACTCCTCAAAGCGGTGCGCACCTGACAAAGGGAGTTGAAGAAAACATAATGAAAATAAAATAAAAGAAACCTGAAAAGAAGAAAGAAAGAATAATTTAAAAAAAAAAAACTCAAACAAAATAAAAGAGATGATAAGAGAAGATAACAGAATTTTAATTCCTAAAAATTATTTCAAATTACTTTAATTTCTTTTAAAACTAAGATACTAACAAGAAAAATCTCCCAAATAACGCTCACAACTAATTTCTTTTCAAAACTCTTTAAAATCACCCAAAATCCTAATGATAACTCTTTAATTAAAATCACTCAAATATTTTTTCAAGATATTCAAAATAATCAGTTATCAAGCTACTTCCATGGACATCCGGAGAGTGACTTGCTCTTGAGAATAACCAACAACGACGCTGCACGCTGTTGCACATTCGGGACCCTACACACAAACACACACACACACATTATATGTACATATATATGTTGTGGAAAACAAACAGAAAAACATTCAATTTTGAACTTAGGTCAAAATACTTCCTTAATATAAACATTTTTTTCCTTCTAAATACTACTTTCTGTCTGGCTAATTTGTGGATATTAATAAAATTAGTTAAGTTAGTTATTAGTGTATTGGTTTTTCCAAATTATCCTTTTTAATCATGCGTATTAGAACTACCTCATAATAAAAACCCTTAATACGTTTAATTAATGGGGATACTTTGAAGAGAAAATTATATATTTGGGGGAATGGTGAATTGATATCTTGTATTTAACTTAAGACAAAAACAAACCCCCATCTAGCTCTAATATTCAAGATTAGAAGTAGTACTACCTCCGGTTCTTAATATAGGACTTTGTTTGATTTTTATTTTAGTCCTAAATATAAAACCCCAATCCTTTTTGTCTCTTATATTTATCTATTTCTTCCAAAGTAATTCTTGTAGTAGTTACACATGTTAAATGTTCAATCAAATGGTGGTTCTAGTTAATATATATATATATATGATTAGGAAGGATATTTTAAGGAAGACAACACTCAATTATTATAAATAATTAAATCAACAAACTTTCTTAATTTACTCAAATTAGTCAACTAACTCTTATATTAAAAACAGGATGTAGTATATTATAAAGAGAATTGCTATGAAGTCTCGAAAAAAAAACATAATTACTAAAAAGTCTTAATGACAACAAAGCAACATGCAGTAACAAGTTCCAATATAGAAAATGATAACTGCTCACTTGATTGAGACTTTTTTATAATTATTTTCAACTAGCCTAGTAGATGTACTATCTCCAATCATTAATATAAGAACTATTTAACTAATTTGGATATCTTAAGGAAGTTAGCTAAGTTAGTTGTTTGTCACATATATGAGTCGATTTTCCTAAAAGCATCATTTTAATGATAACAACTCTTGGATGGAGACTGCCTTGACATGTGTTATCAATAGGAATACCTTAGAGAATAAACTATAAATTTGAGAGACAAAGTAGATTGAGATATTATATTTGAGATCAAGTCTAATACCCATCTAGCTCATATACTACTTCCAATCCTTAACATAAGTGTTAGTTTGACTTTCAATTTGGTTCTAGATATAAGACTCGAATCCACTTTGTCTCTCATATTTATTTATTTTTTTCAAAGTAGTTTTTATACTAGTTGCACATCTTAAAAGTTTCATCAAATTATATTAACTAATACATACGATTAGTAAAGGTAATCTAGCACTACAAAAAAACATGCTTTTAGCGACAGAATTTAGCGACGGAATTTTTTATTTAGTGATGGAATTAGCGACGGAAATGGATTAGCGACATAATTTGTTCCGTCACTAATTCCTTTGTCGCTAATTGATTAGCGACGGAATTGAAATTTCGTCGCTAAATCAGTCGCTAATTCTTGATAGAAATTTCCGTCACAAATTAGCGATAGAAAAATTCTGTCGTTAACTTGATTTTTTAAAAAATAAAATAAAATGTCACATGACACCTCTACCCATTGCCACGTCATCATTGGAGACTGCCTCCGCATGTCGCTGTCACCTCACGTCTACTGCCATGTGTGCTGCCACCTCCCCTCCGCCTGCCATGTGTGCGCCACGTGTCACACCTCTGCCTACCACATGTGCCTGCCACATCACCTTTGCCTGCCACGTGTGCACCACGTGTCACCATCACATAATTTCCTTCTCAAAGTGACTTCTCCATGGCTTGGAACCCAAGACCTCCTCCGTGCACACGTGCTGCTTTACCAGTTGAGCTGCAATGAACCTATTGACTTATTATGTAAAATTAAATATATATTATATTATTTTACACAAACAATTATATATACATATATATTATTAAAAACTAAAAATATACTATATGATAATTTTAATCATAACTATTTTAATGAAAAAATAATTTTTAAATATTTGTTTTACTATTTTTATAATGTTTTATTTTTTAAAAATATTTTTAATATAATTTAATTTCTAACGACACTAATTTGAATTTTAAATCATGAATAATTTTTTATAAATAATTTTTAAATTTATTTTTTAATTAACATTGATAAGATATACAATTTACTTATATATATATATATATATATATTACATTATATTATATTATGTATATGTGTTTTATATCATTTAGAAGTCAAAAAATCTACTATAATACTAATAAATCATTCTATATAAAAAATTAAATGATTTAAATAGATTATGATAAACAGTATTTTTCTACTTGTATATATATCCTATGTAATTTATGATAAACAAATTCCGTCGCTAATTTCTGACGGAATTGCGACGGAATTTCCGTCGCTAATTTTTTTGATGGATTAGCGATGGAATTTTTTGATGGAAAAAGATTCTGTCGCTAAATATTTATTGACAGATTTTCTGACGGATTAGTGATGGAATTTAGCGACGGAATTTCCGTCACAATTCTGTCAGAAATTAGTGACAGAATTTGTTTCCGTCGCAAATTCTGTCGCTAATTTGCGTCGGAATTTTTTTCCGTCGCTAATCAACTGTTTTTTTGTAGTGTAGGGAAAACAACACCTATTTATTATAAATAATTAACTTAACAAACTTTCTTAATCTACTTAAGTTAGTCAACTAACTCTTATATTAAGGACTGGAAGTAGTATATCATTATCAAGGGTATCCTTTTTAGAAATAAATCATTAATTACTCCTACAATTGATTATCAAAACGATTTACACTCAAACAAAAATAGAACCTGGGGAATGCATTTAATGGAGTCAAAATTAAAAAGTGAAATTTACATGCGGTAGCACGTAGGTTCACCGCTGCTTGTTTAATCTCTGAGTATGACTTGATGAAAGCTCTAATTACAAACAGACCCAATATGATGGACGCGATGATGGCCAATCAAAACTCCAAGATTGAAAGCAGCAACACAATGGCAAGAGCTCCAATCAGCAGAACAAACCATTGAAGGAAGGGAAGGCAGGTCCTACATGGCTCCTCGCTTGAATGCCTCTTATTAGACTTGAACCGTTACCAACCCTTGGTTTGAAACAAATCATAATCTTGCATTAAAATTTTCTCACATCTTCTCTTATTTATCGATGCATTCAATATCCGCATATTATTTTTTTCGTTTCACTCTGACGTTATGCATATGCATGTTAAGTATCTCTTCCTCCAAAAGTGTAGCTGTGCAATTATGAATGTTTATGCTCCTACATGATTTCCAACACCTTAATAAATTTCTTTGCTGCACTTTAAATTTGCAATAATTAACTGCATCGGACCCGAATTTAGTGTAGTTTTTCTGAAGTTATTGCATTACAATTGATTGTTGACAAATAAAATATTTGTTTGACTTTTAGTTTTAATACTACCTCTAGTCCTTAATATAAGATCTAGTTGACTAATTTGAATAGATTAAAAAAACTAGTTAATTAGTTATTTGTAATAAATAGGTGTTGTTTTTCCTAAAATACATATTCTAATCAGATATAGTGACTATGACTACCATTATTACAAAGACGATCTTGAACAAAATGAATAAATATGAGACATAAAGTAGACTGAGATCTTATATTTAGAAGCAAAATAAAAGTCAAACGAGCTCTTATATAAAGGACTAAAGCTAGCTAGTATGTATTATTGGTACACTGCCGGCTCAACAAGTATAGGGAAGCTGAAGAAGTATTTGACAGCCTTCTGAACAATGAAAAGCAACCTTTGAAACCAGATCATAAAATGTTTCATACGATGATTTACATGTATAAAAAGGCTGGAAATCATGAAAAAGCTCATAGGACGTTTGCTTTGATGGTTGAGCGAGGATTTGAGCGATCTACAATTACTTGCAACAGCTTGATGTCGTTTGAAACAAATTACAAAGAAGTTTCAAATATATGTGACCAAGTAAAATTTAGTATTGATCACCAACAAGAGTTGGTCCAATTAGTAAGAGGTCAGCTCATAACTTACAAGGTCGTGAGTTCAAATCCCACTGCTGATGTGAGAACCTTGTTCGTGGGGTATTGATAAGATACTTACAAGTTAAGCGGAAGCCTGTAATATTAATTACTATTAGCGTTTTTTGTGGAGGTGTTAAACTCTATTTTTGGTTGTTTTATAAGTATACTAGCTCCTAAGGGTACCAATCTATATTCTTTTAGCTCCGGCCCCTACACTTCTGTAATGCATTAGAACATTCATTCAATAGAAGATTGTTTCCCTCTGCCTTTGCCTTACTGTCGTATGTATGCTAATATATGATAAAACACAGAGAGGAGATAATTAGATATTTTGACAACAATATTGCTATTTACTTGGAAATGTTGCGCTACTGCGATCCATAATATAAGAGCTGGTTTAACTTTTAATTTGATTCTAAATATAAGATCTCAATTCACTTTGTCTATTATATTTAATTTATTAATTTTTTTTCGCAAGGTACTCCTTGTAGTAGTTGTCCATGTTAGAATACCCTTGTTAATATACCCGATTAGTAAAGATATTTTAGAAAAACAACATATATTTATTTCAAATAACTAACTTAACTAATTTTTTTAATCTACTCAAATTAAGTAACTCGGTCTTATATCAAAGAATGGAGGTAGTACATTTTAATTAGTCCTTTTTTTCCCCCAAAAAAAAACTAGATGCTAACCCAATTCATAGACATGCATATACTCCTAAAAAAATGTAATCAGGATCTGTCCACTTGCATCAAACTTTTTTATTAAGATACCCATTGAACCTAAAATTTTAAATTGCTCATCTAGAAAAGAAGTATATGATAATTCAATATACACAGACATCCCAAAGAAGAACCGTACAAGTAACCAAGAGGGAATTGGTACTATGCTCAAGAAGATAATACTTTCATGCCAATCACAAGGATAAACAACGGCTTGATAGTAACATCATCTCATCGTAAGGATGAGCTTCATATTTTACAGCTGAAAATAATAACAATAAAGTTTCCATGAGATTAATTTTCTTTTTTTTATACAAAAGTCAGGTTAACTTCCATTGCTTTATGGATTAAAAATCCGGTTCTTTGATCTATGTATTTTTTCTGTAACGTAATTTTGCTTTATAGAAATTAGGTCAATTTGTGTGAATGTGAATGCATTATTTATAAATGTAAAAGAATCCGTAGCAGCAGAGATATAACATGCGTAGCTTAGTACACCCTTTTGTTGAGCTCTTTTATTCTTCCCTGTTGGATAACATTCAAGGCTCCAACATTTTTCTTAAGCTCTAAATTAGTGGTTGATCAGGCTCACAGTAGCTAAAATCCGGGTACTAAAATTCCAATTGGAAACTTTTTTAAATTAGATTTTTGTACTTCTTCCCTCAGCTTTTTAAATTTATTGTTTATTTTGTTATCAATTAATCAAATCAAATTAAATTAATTATAATCAGTTCTATTGTAGTTGCTCGAGCCATTGAAAATCAAAGGGAAAAGTTCACTATTAACTCTTTAATTTTAGATGAGGTTTCAATCATGTTGCTTAGTTTTATAGAAAACTTCCTCTCGCCCCCCCCCCCTCTTTCTGACCCCTAACATCATTATAGTTCGAATGGTAGTTTCTCTTGTCAATAATAATTATTTTAAGATGGATGCAGCTTTTAATATAACACTATGTTGCTATCTATAAGTCATTTGTACCCTAAATTTGCAAATCAAGAAATGTATCAAATTAATAATTTTTTTTCATTTTGTTCTCATTAAAGAAAGGGTATTAAAAAAAAATACTCCTCTGGTTTTAAATGTAAGACTTATTTTATAGTATAAATTACAATACAAATTAGGTCTTATATTTAGAATTGGAGGAGTATGTTTTATATTTTCTCTTACCTGTTCAAGTCAATAAGGGTAAAATTGAAAAAAAAAAAATCATTAATTACCCTGTAAATGACTTATAAGTAAGAACAAAGAGATAAAGTGATCCTATTTATATAATAGGTTATGGTGATTAAAATTTTAAATTTTTAGGGTCTGTTTGGTAGGAGGGAAATGGAAAGGAGGAGAAGGGAGAAAATTTTTTAATGAGATTGTTTTTAAAAATTGAGGAAGTGGGGTTAAAATTTTTTGGTTAATTTTTCTTACTCGTTTATCTTACATCTTATCTTTAGCAAAACTTTATAACCCCACTTCTCCAGTTTTTTATAACAAGCTCATTAAAATTTTTCCTCCCTCCCTTTCTCTCCATTGCCCTCCTACCAAACACACCCTTGAGGGCTTGATACAAATTTGCACCAAAAAAATTCGGGCAGCCAACCTTGCGAAAACTCTGGAAAGTAAATTTTCACCATATCCCCCTTTTTTTTCTTCATATTTTCTGCCTCATATCTTGGAGAAAAAAAGGGAAAAATCCATCTTCATATGATTTTTCTTCGTTGATTTTGGCTCGTAATTGTTGGTTGTGGGCATCTAATACCATAATGTCTATTTGGAGACAAACTGCCCATAAAAATTTTAAAATGATGCAAAAATGTTATATGTGACTGTCAATTTAAGCAGGCATTTGTCAAATTTTAGAGCGTAAGTGGATGGATTTGAAGCCCATTGTTAAAAAATGACAGATCTTTACTCAAATAAATGGCTATGACATTTTTGTGCTCTTTTGAAATTTTTATGAGCAGTTTCGGGTAAGTAAATTTATATCTATCCTTTAAAAGATGTTATTTTACTCATATGCTGCTGTTAGTTTTGTAGCCAGTATAGAAAGTATTGGAAAAAAAAAACAATATAATGATCATGGAAAGAAAATTTAAATCCTGAATTTTCCGCGGTCCGAAAAACAACCTAGTTTTTCTTTTCCTTATTTGTTTTCTTTTTTTTTCTCCCTAATTTTGTAATTGATAAGAGATAATATATAAGAATTCTCACCACCTGGATGAGAATGAAACTCAAGGTGTGACAACCAGTCTTCTTTATTGGTTGAATCAACTTGGTGTGGTCATTTCCATGAAAGGATATGCCGGAGAGTTACTATATTAAAAACATAAAATTTTTGCATGTTTTCTTTTGTTTTTTCCCCTTAAAATTTACTATATCGTGCATTATTTCATTTCGTACATATATTCCTGTTCAAAAACTTGACCCCCCCCCTATTTTTTCTGTCTTTTTGTGTAAAATGGCCCCCATATTTTCAGTGCTGAGTTCTTAACAACTCTCAGGAGCCTGTAGCAGCGTAGACTAAAGACTTTGTTCGTCAAGGTCGTCGCTGGAGCTCCTTAAATCTGAACCAAAGCACAAAGCTCTTCAATATTCCATTTCCTGCCCCTTCCATTACTCTCTCAGTTGGTCCTTTTGGCCAAATTTGATGGAAGAGTCTCAGCATTTACCAGTTCAATCGCTTTAGGAGATATATGCCCAAATTTGAAGGTAAGATTAAGTTTTAGAATTTCCTACTTCTCTGCTTCTCTTTTCAGTGTTTCTATCACTTGCTCTTGCCGTTAAGGTTTAATGGATATTACTTTCTTATTTTCAGGTTTGTCCAGCACCTTGAAATAATTTTTTGCCTTGATGCTTGATGTAGTAAACAATATTTTAAGGTGCTAGACGCTATTAAAAAATTATTTTAGAATATTGAATGCACTAAAAAATACTTGAAGCTGCTGGAATCACTTAAAAAACACTTTACGATGCCGGATTTATGATAAAATACTTTAAGGTACTGGATGCACTCGAGAAAATATTTTGAGGTGTTGGATGCATATTAACCTCCTTTTTTATGCTTTAAATTGGGTTTTGATCTATTTTCCTAGTCAAGAAAGCTTACTTATTTAGCTTTATATATTTGATATGTTTATATTTAATAGTGTTAATTATATTAATAACAAGAGTTTATTATAGAACAAACGTTGGGTTGGCTTTAAATTCTAAATATAAGACATCTATGTATTTTTTTTATATTTATTATTTTTTCAAACTAATTTATCTAATTTATAAACTAATATATCATACCTCAATCCTTACTATATGAGCTACTTAACTAATTTGAATAGATTATGAAAGTTAAATACAATAGTTGATCATAACAAATGGGACTTGATCTTTTGAAAATGCTCTCCTGTATGAGATCATATTATACATCAAATTATAAGTTAGGAAAATTTATTTGGAAAAATTGATTAAAAAAAAGAGTGATAAAGTGG
This sequence comes from Neltuma alba, assembly GCF_004799145.2. Taxonomy (NCBI): domain Eukaryota; kingdom Viridiplantae; phylum Streptophyta; class Magnoliopsida; order Fabales; family Fabaceae; genus Neltuma; species Neltuma alba. Next base: position 21,805 of record NW_021632154.1, on the reverse strand, counting down.
ATTTAAATATTATATTTAGGATCCAATCTAATCTCCTAACTAGCTCTTATATTAGGGACCCAAAGTAGTATAATTTAATGTTATATAAAAGTATCTTAGAGATATCATGTAACATTTGTTATAACTAACTAATTTAATTATCTCATTTTCTTGATCTTTCCAAATTAATTAAATACCTCTTATATTAAAAATAAGAGAAAGTATTAAAAAAAAAATTGCATGCCTTGTTGAAAACAAGCACCTTATATATAAGTTTTTCACTTTCTTAATTGCTTTGTTCAACAAGGCAATTAGGAAAGTGAAAAACATTGGATGGTTATTTGTAATATGTGCTGTTCTTTTCATTTGTATATATCTTACTTTTTTTTCCCGCAGAATTACTACGCTATATAGTAGGGAGAATAATATTTAATGCCAATTAGATCTCTAAGAAAGTTTTCTGACGAAAAATAAATTGTAAACATCAATTTAGATAATTATAAATAGGAATATCAATTGTAAACAAGTTAAGACTTTTGAATTTGCTGTTTTTCACATAATTAAATTTGTCGTGGGCCTAGTTATTTTTTAATTATTTCTTTTGTGGCCTTACTACTGCCTATATGGTAAGTAGGCAGATCATGGAAACACAAACATATATAGATACCCCCTCCCGTTAATTATAGGACAAATTTAACGACTCGGTTTTTAATTAAACGGCGGTAGTTTGATATATGTTTATATTTGTAGAAAATTATGTGAATTTTCTTTCTTTCTTTTTCCTTTATTGCCAACGTGTGAATTTTCAATTTTATCCTTCACTGAAATTAATGAACAAAGGAAAGTGCTGTTCAAAAATTAAAAGCATGCATGCCAATTTTTTTTGCAATCAAATAGAAATAAGCCCCCCCCCCTAAAATGAAGGATTTCATCTTTATCGTCCTAAGTATAGGACTAAGTAGGGCTTTAAAATTTTGTGCTAAATAATATAAAAGTACCATCTATTAAGAGAATATGACTAAAATGAAAAAGAAATTTATGTGTAGAGAGGGTAGGAGAGAGGGAGACAGAGGGAGAAAGAGAGAAGAACACAGGGGAAAGAGAGAGGAAGAGAGAAACAGAGGGAAGCTTAATTTTAATTCTATTATTCTCAGAAAGCTTATTAAAATAACCCCTCCTATACCCTTTTAATAGAACATAATCCCTACAGATTTGGTGTCTGCTCCCTCCTATTGTGTCTTAAAATTTTCTGACTTCCTAAAATTTTTTTATGGTATTTTTATCATTAGATTCTACATAAAATGAGTGACACTTTCATATTTTTTTAGCAAAAAAAGGTATAGTTTTGAATTTTTTTTAGATTCTTTTAAAGAAAAATACTCTAAATTAAAAAGATACTGCACAATTTGAGTTTTTTCCTTCTAAAAAATCATTAAAAAAAAAATCAAAACTGCACCATTTTTTTCATAAGAAATCAAAATTTCAGTTATCTTATATAGAACCTAATAAAAAATAACAAGAAAAAGCATTTGGAAAGTTGGGAAAAATTAAGAGGCAGTAGGAGGAAGCAGACGAACCCAAATACACTTCCTACACCCAATTCTAACTAACTACATACCCAACAAATGCTTTAACTGAGTCACTCTCATTTCATTTACTACGTCCAGTACTAATTATAAAACTTTATTTATAGTCTATAAACAACGTCTTATAATTAGAACCGGAGGTAGTATTACGCAACAGAAACTTTATTTATTGAAGCAGTGAGGACACATATTAGAAAGAGTGGTGATCCCTCCCCTCCCCTCCTGTAAAATATATGCAATTTATTAACGATTGTGAACACTTGGGAGAACACCGTTTTATTCTACTTCAGATTGCACAAATGAGTTCACACTATCTCCAGAGATTGACTTGATTTTGAGACGTCAAAGTATCGTCTTATACCTGAGATTACCCGACGAAGATATTGCACGATCCTTGGGAACCACATGATTGCGGCTTTCACTATAAAGAAACCCCATATGGCTAATGCGATTTTGCCCAACAATGGAGATAAGATCATAAGAAGCAGCACAACGACCAGAAATCCGAACAGTGGACCAAAGGTTTTAATGACGGTGGGAACGTAAGACTCTTCACCTGGAAGGGCATATTCTGCAATGAAACTCAGAGCATAGAGGCAAAGGTTCACAAAAATGGCTGCCATAATGGTTGCATGCTCATCCAATGGAGATTTCCGTTTGGATTGGTATTCAACTTGAACGTAACCACCGAACGTACTAATCAGAAACATAATGACAGCGTGGAGTTTCTTCCTGCAGGAACTGCAATAATGCAAGGACATCAATTTGGATTATACATACATACACACACACATATATATATATAGCTCGCATTCTAGAAAGTTTTGATTACATCTTGCATAACTCGTAATATGGTTTGAATGTACGAATCCAAAAAACTAAACCATAAAAGTAGCAAGGGACGAGGGAGGGGTTGGACGAGGATGCCAACAGATCAGAACCAGCTTTCCACTGCACTAGATGATATGGGCATCATTGTGTTTCGCTTCTGACTAGCTAAGAAGGACAAAAAAAAAAGTATTGAAGGAGAATAGTTTTAGGTTTTGGCAAGTTCGTTGGATTCGTATAGTCTAGTATGAATCTCTCAAGTACAGTAGAATCTTAAAGCAAGTGAGAAATGTCATCTAACCTTCCCTTTGAGCTTTGATGAGTTTCGAACACGTCACGAGGAACTGGTGAACTAGAACAAATGATAAGAAAATTAAAGTTGTTCTGTGGATGGTAGGCGCGGCGGAGTCTAAAGTAGGGTCCACCACCACCAGGAAGAGAAAGATGCTCAACGTCAGCTTCCATGAAAGGGCATGGGGTTGCAGGAAAGACGGTATCTGGGAAGTTTTTGCATGAAAGGATCCAACTCTATTTATAGTAGAGCCGTCATTATCGTGCTTGGGTGCCATAAGATCATGTGAGCCACAAAATCCAAAACGAACCTCTCAACACGTTGGTCGATCGGGTTTTGATGATATGATATAATTTCTTCTTGCACAAGGCTACATCCATGTCCGTGAGATCAATGCAACGATGGAGAGGAAACTTGATGGAAACTACTTGAGAGCTTTTTTTCCCCATATTTTTTTTGGCGTATCGTGTAGATATGGATGTTGATATGTAATTTTTCTTTCTATTATTTTGTATTAATCCTGGTAAAAGTGGGCAAACTTTTGAGTCGCTTGGCAGATATATATGTAATATATAGTCATCTTCAGATTAATTTCTTGATGCTTCTCTCTCTCTCCGTGCCCCATTATTTGTGTTGAATTAATTATATAATTATTATCGATGCTACAAATTCTTATAACCTTGATCAGCTTTTCACTTCTACCCATTACAGTTCCAACCATGGACAAGCAGTCTCTTTCACACCCATGGACGTATCTACTTGTATAGTTGTAGGGAAAATTTGGTTGCTTAAACACAATATATGTATGTGCCTTTGTCTATTTGTACATAAAAAGTTACATATTTAGAGTTAGGTTTGATAATACTAATGGTCTCTTTTTCTTCCTATGAATACCTTTAAAACTGGGAGGTGAAATTTTATGCAATAATTTGGCATCTAATATTTGGAGCGATCAAATATAACTTCAAATTTGCATGTTAATAAGCCTATGCTGCCCTAAAGAGTTTTAATTAAAAAGATAGAAATGGTAATAAGTTCATGTGCGTGGATACACGTTGGAATAAAAGAGATCTATGACAACAATGGAAATAAAACTACTCTCACATTTTTTTTTACTAAAACAACGTATTTTAGACGAAAATATGTAATCATTATCCTGTTACTGTTTTAGATGTGAATTTCTTATATTGTGAAGATCGTATTCATTTTCCACACCATTTTTTGAAATTTTTCCATAAATTATTGCCTAGAGACAAGAGACCTGAGCCTCGCCTTATCACCTATCACGTCTCCCCCAAAATAGCGTCACTGTGCTTAGAAGGGTGCTTGATGTTGTGTGTTCTACTTTGATTGGCTATCTTTTGTATGAACATTATTTTTTTCAAAATTTATATATTTAGTTGTTTACTATTGAATAATTCTTAATACAAGCTACTAATTAATTTCCCTAATCTTCTTATCAATAGTAGTAGTTTTGGTCTGATAAAATAAGATAATTTATTTTGCCAACAATAATTATACATTTAAGGATGTTCAGCCGTGTGTCTCAAGGGTGGTTGTCGGGGAGAGTGTTTACCTAATGGGGAAAAGAGCTTTCCGATTTGCCTCACTCCTTTTCTTGGACGATCGACAGATCTGAATAATCAAGATCATCGTCCATCGCATCAATCCTTAATCACACATTGATAATTTTTTCATTGTGGCCATGGCGGTTAATGAAGGATTTAATAGCAAGTTTTATGGTTATCTGTTCTTACAAGTTGCATATATATATAAATATATATATATCAGAGTTGGTGGAACTCAAGATTGATGGAGATCGAATGAGGCAAATCTAAGCAGGAAGTGCGAGGTAATATTGAAGCTGGCTTTGAATATATTGATCTAGCATGGCCTATCCCTTTTGCACATGATTTTGTGAGATTTTGGTAGCTGACGTAAACATGTGGAAAGACAGTCTATACTGTTAGAATCAATAAATATGGACAGTATGGACATTCTCATTGAGTTATTCTTCTTGTGTTTGTATGGGAATGATAATTTGGTTATAAGCAATAGAAGAATTGTTGACAAAGTAAAAGATGATAAGAGATGCTGGGTGCCTCCAGGAAATTATGTTTGTTTTAGTATCGGAGTGCAAATAATTGAGGAGATTATGATAAAACAAGAGGGTAAAAGATAGATTGTGTTGTGGCTAGACACTGTAGGTCTTTATTCTGGATTATGTGATCTCATGGAACTTTATCTAGTTTTCCAGAGATTTTCCTCCTCTTTAGGGGAGAGTTTGAAAGCTACAAATGTTGAAGCAACTCTAGTGATAAAGGGGTTGGGCTGTTTTGTGGGGCAAATCTTAAGATTACTACCCTATCTACCCATTTTCTTGGTTCGTGAAGCATCAGGATTTAGCCGTTACCATATGAAGCTTCGAGGTGTACGTCCTCATGAGCTTTGTTGTTATTTTGACGTCCACCTATCTCATTGGCACTATCGCTCCTTTTGGTTCTGTTGTTTCCACCTTGTCTGAGCTGAGGGATCTTGAGGCTACAAGTTTATTTTTCTGTGGAGTTTGGCAAAGAGTCATGTTGGGCTGGCTTCATTTGGCTCGACTTTTGGAGGGTGATGCTAATTAATGTAGGAAGAAGCATTGTAATGATTATACATGTTCTGATTTGTGTAGTACTGATAGGTGTAGGATTGGCTAATAATATTGTTGGTTAAGTTTGGAGTTGCTTTGTTTTCTTGGGTTAGTTTGTTTATTTGGTATTTGTTTGGAATGACTTACAAGCTGCTTTTTAATCATAATTTACGAAATATGAAGTAAGTATGTGAGTAAAAGTTTTGTCTTGATTTACGCAAAAATACTTATGAGCACTTATGAAATGCTGATCCAAACAAGCCTGAATTGAGTTCTTTTGTTTTTTTTTTGGTTTTAGCTTTTGAGAGGTTGTTTAATTTCTGGAATTTGAGTGGTTTTTTTTTTGTTCAATTTGGATATTGTTGTCCGTCGTTTGTATTTTGACTTGATTTTGGCTCAAAAAAAAAAACTACCGTGAAGTCGTGACAGGACAAGGAACTTATTATAAATTAAAAAAATACTAATCATAATCAAATTGAAGAGCATATATACATAATCAACACATATATATAATGCCAAAGAAAATATAAAAATATACAAAAACGCTGCCAGCATTACGTGGGAGCTAATATGAAAAAATCAAAGGTCAGCTCTTGATCTAGAGGTCGCATCCATCGACCAAGCTTAAATCTCAACCAAATCTTAAACTTGGCTTAGCTCTTAAATCGATTTCAGTTCGCTTTCTTTCTTCCTTTCTTTCTTTCTTTCTTTTTTTTTTTCCCCTCTCGTTTTGGCCAGATTTGATCAAACTGTTGCAGCATCATGTTGTGTTTAGCATGCATATGCAGAAGCGGAAACGCGTTTTATAAATTTGAAGGTATGATTCTTCAATTTTCGAAAGAATTGTTCCGTTTGAATTGGCACATGTTTAATTATGCCTCTGCTTCTCTTTTCCCAGCGACTTTCATTTTCTATCGCTGCTTCTTAAGGTTCATATACTCTCATTAGTTTCGTTCTCCATCAATTATATCCTAATTGCTTAGTTAAGCGGTAGATAGATTTGGATCTGAAGTGATTTTGGAGTGAGTTTACTGATCTTATTTTACTCCGTAACCTCAGAAAGATGATTTAGCTATGAGAATGGTTTAGGGTAGAAGTTATATATATTATTCATTGATCAGAGACAATGGAGAGACAATAGCTATCTATTCTCTTTTCTTCTGTTCCTTTGGTCAAAAGCTAGACATATCATGATCTCAATCGTCAATCCTAACATACGTTGAGGATCAGATCTCTGTGGGCCTAAGGTTTGGGCTTAGGCCCATGACTTATGGATCCCTAACAACAGAAATAGACATCGTCTTCATATCATCATCTTCATCGATTAGGCCATGGCATTGGATCTATATCTCTTTAGCCTTTTGATGTTTCTCCTTAACATATCTCTCCCTCCACGAAACAGGAATTGGATGTAGTAAAAAAAGTTAGTTCCTAACAACACGGAAAATACTCATTTAGGATGCAATAATACTTCAAATAGGATTATCTTTAATAAAAGAATACATATGTCTCTTTTTTTTTTTTAAAAAAAAAATCCTCATCTTTCATTATTGCTTTTTGAACACTTCTCAGTGGCATCATCTTTTTACAACAATTTTTTTTAGACGAGAGTTCTTTTGGATTTCCCTGTTTTTTTTTTTGGGAAATAATCAACCATCCCATACACACATCATAAACTCAACTCATTGTATTGAACTTATTGGCTTCTCAAGATAAGATGGCAGTTTTAAAGAACAAAAAACCGTGGTATGCAAAAACACCCTACAAAAATAATATTTAATTGTATTGCTATTAAAACTTTCTAAACGTGTGGCAATAAAATTAAAATGGATAAGACTCGTTAATAATGTCCTTAATATAGGGTATTAGATTTGGTCTCAAATGTAATATTCCAATCCACTTTGTCTCTCGAATTCATAGTTCATTCTCTAAAGTATCCCTATTGATTAATCAAGAGGGTCTCCATCCAAGGATAGCTTTGATTAAAAGGATACTTTAGGTAAATCAAGTCATATATGTTTCAAACAACTAATTTCCTTAATATATCCAAATTAGTCAAGTAGCTCTCATATTAAGGACCAGAGCTAGTACCTTTTTTTATACTAGAGTAAAAAAATTATACACCTGAATTCAACAACAAGATTAAAAAGAAAATTAAAGTTAATTATGTTCTCATTATATATATTAACTTCTGATCTTCATCACGGCTGTGTTGGTAATACAGTGGATTAATACATTATTTACTGCTCTTAATCAACATACATGTTTAGGGGTAAGCACTTGATTAAATTTAATGTTAGACAAAACCCGACAGAGGTAGAAAATTATATATAGTAATGAACTCAATAGAATGAAAGAGAATAATATAATAATTAAACAGATAGTGAAGGACAAAGCCAACATACAAAACAGCACAATACAAAAAAAGAATGCATACATATGTAAAACGATTTTCTTTAATACATATATGATATATATATATATATATATATGAAGGGATAAAGAATGATCTACAAACGTTCTTGATCCTATAAAACACATGACATTAATTAATTAGAAAGCAATAGAGAGAGGAGAAACACACTGAGACTGCAGGCTTATCCTCTTTCTCTTCCATTCATACGTTAGTCGTTATTTCAGATTTGTACGGGTGAGCCATAATGCTACCAAATATTAAGAGGCACAACAAATGCACGGGTCATAAAAATAGATAGTGATAATCCAATGTAGAAAATAATAGCTACTCACTTGATTGAGACATTTTATAATTATTTTCAACAAGCTTAGTAGATATACTATCTCCGGTTCTTAATATAGGAACTATTTAACTAATTTGGATATTTTAAGGAAATTAGCTAAGTTAGTTGTTTGTCACATATATGAGTTGATTTTCCTAAAAGCATCATTTTAATGATAACAACTCAAATTAATCTACTCAAATTAGTCAACTAACTCTTATATTAAAGACCGGAAGTAGTATATCATTATCAAGGGTATCCTTTTTAGAAATAAATCATTAATTAATCCTACAATTGATCATCAAAACGATTTACACTGTAAATCAAAAATAGAACCTAGGGAATGCATTTAATGTAGTCAAAATTAAAAAGTGAAATTTACATGCGATAGCATGTTGGTTCACTGCTGCTTGTTTAATCTCTAAGTATGACTTGATGAAAGATCTAATTACAAACAGACTCAATATGATGGACACAATGATGGCCAACCAAAACTCCAAGATTGAAAGCAGCAACACAATGGCAAGGGCTCCAATCAGTAGAACAAACCATTGAAGGAAGGAAAGGCAAGTCCTACATGGCTCCTCAATTGAATGCCACTTATTAGACTTGAACTATTACTAAACCTTAGTTTGAAACGAATCTTGCATTAAAATTTTCTCACATCTCTTATTTATCGATGCATTCAATATTTGCATATTAGTTTTTCGTTTTACTCTGAGGTTATGCATATGCATGTGATAACACACTGAATGACTGAATAATACCCAGTGACTTTATTCATATTGGGCCAAAAAGCCAATGACATGGTACACTAAAACAAAAGGTCCTGACTTATATTTATACATGTCAAAGTCCATAACTGAATCTATACTAAGGGATACAAAGGACACTTTTACCCTTTAACACTCCCCCTCAAGTTTGGGGGCATAAATGTTCATGATCCCAAACTTGTTCAAAATCCCATCATGATCCTGCTTTCCTAGGCCCTTTGTTGGATATCTGCTTGTTGTTCCTCACTTTGAACATGCTTGAGAGATATGATTCCTTGTTGCAGCTTTTCTCTAACAAAGTGACAGTCAATCTCTATATGTTTGGTTCTCTCATGGAAAACTAGGTTGTTAGCTATGTATATAGCAGATTGACTATCACATAAAACTTGTACTGGTTTCAAATTACTAACTCCAAGATCTTCTAACAGCCTTGTAATCCATACAAATTCTGAGACAGCACTTCTTAATGATCTATATTCTGACTCTGCCAAAGATTTAGGACTGTATTCTGCTTCTTGGATTTCCAGCATATTAGGGATCCTACAAATTTAACCACGTAGCTTGTCACTGATCTTCTTGTATCCGGGCAGGTTCCCCAATATGAATCAACATAACACTCCAAATGTGGTTTACCTGCTGCTGTAAGTTTGACGCCAAGGCCTGGACAGCTCTTAAGATATCTAACCATCCTTATTGCTGCAGTGAAATGTGACTTTCTTGGAGAATTCATGAATTGTCCCAATGCCTGCACAACAAAGCTAATGTCAGGTCTAGTTACAGTAAGGTAAGATAACCTATCGATTAGCTGCTTGTATCTTTTCGGATTTGTCAGCAAAGGATCATCTTTCTCATGCTTGGGTTTCCTACTTAGTCTCACATTTTGCTCCATGGGTATGCTGAGAGGTTTTGCTATAGTCAAACCCATGCCAATTAAAATGTCCAGTGTATATTTTCTTTGATTTAGGATTATCCCTTGTTTGGATCGTACTACTTACAGCCCCAAAAAATATTTGAGTTGGCCAAGATCCTTAATCTTAAATTTGTTATGTAGAAAATTCTTGACCTCATTAATCTTTTCTACTTGGTTTCCTGTAATCACACGATCATCCACATACACTAAAATCAAAGTAACTTTAGAATCAGATTTTCTTATAAAAAGAGAATAATCATACATGCTCTGTTTAAATCTAGCTTCTAACAAAGCTTTGGTAAGCTTAGCATTCCATTGCCTAGATGCTTGCTTGAGGCCATACAAAGACTTGGTTAATTTGTAGACTTTATTATCTCTAAATTCTCTAAATCCTTGAGGAATCCTCATGTAAACCTCTTCCTTCAAGTCACCTTGAAAGAAGGCATTATAGACATCGATTTGAAATAAGTTCCAGCCATCCATAATAGCAATATTAAGAATAATTCACACTGTAACCATTTACACTACTGGTGAAAAAGTTTTGAAATAGTATATGGCTTCCCTTTGGCTATACCCTTTGGCAACTAGTCTTGCCTTAAACCTGTCAATAATAGCATCGGCTCTGTACTTAATTTTGTAGACCCATTTACATCCAATGGGTCTCTTACCCTTTAGTAGGTCTACAATTTTCCAGGTACCATTTTCTTCTAATGCTTTTATTTCTGTTTTCATAGCCTTGACCCATCAGGGGTCTTGGGCTGCCTCTTCATAATAATATGGCTTAACAGTACAATCAAGACTAGATAATACATGTTTATAACTTTATGATATTTGGGAATAAGATAAATAAGATTGCATGCATATCCCACCAATGATTTAAAGGAGACATTAGAAGTACCCACGTAATCCTTCATCCATGTAGGAGGTCTTCTGTCATGAATTGGTCTTTTAACATTCTGAGGGCTTTATGTGTCTGCCTTGTCTCTAGTTGTTTCTGTCTCTAGGTGATTATTATCACTGTTGCCATGTCTAAGTGCTATTGGAGGTGTTGCCTGTAATCTGTAAACCTCAGAGTCTTATTAGAAGGGATCAATCATTTTAGGATGACTATCTCCCCCTTGATTGAACCTGAGACATCTTTAAAAGGGAAACGAGTTTCTTCAAAAATAACATGTCTAGTGATGAGAATGTTATGAGTTTGAAGATTATATAAGATGTATCCTTTCTGATTACTAGGATAACCTATGAAGACACATGGATATGATCTACTCTGGAATTTATCTTGAGGTTGAAGATTGGTAGCAAAAGCTAAACACCCAAAGACTTTTAAATAAGAAAAATCAGGTTGATGACTATAGATCATTTCATACGGGGTTTTATGATTTAAGACAGTAGAAGGTGTTCTATTTATTAAGAATGTAGTAGTTTTGATAGCCTCCCCCCAAAATTTTAATGGAAGATTGGATTGGAAAATTAAGCTTCTTGGGACTTCTAAAAGGTGTCGATGTTTACATTCTACAACTCGATTTTACTGTGGGGTATAAGGGTAGGAAGTTTCATGTAAAATCCCTTTACTAGGTAGATAAGTTTTTAAGGTATTATTAACAAACTCAAGACCATTATCAGTATGTAATTTCTTGACAGTAAGGGAAAACTGAGTATGTACATAAGCAAAGAAATTCTTCAAATGGTGAGAAACCTCAGTTTTATTAATCATAAGAAAAATCCTAGTACATCGTGAAAAATCATCTACAAGAGTCAAAAAATAATGATGTCCTTTATAACTAGGGACCCTGTATGGTCCCCATACATCTACATATAGCAATTCAAAACAACAATTGGTCCTAGAGCTACTAGAAGGAAAAGGCAACCGAGTCTGCTTAGCATGGGAACGTACAACACATTTCTCAATATTAAAAACAAAAACTTCCTTTTGAATCAAATCCAAATACCGCAATTTATCCATGGGGGCATGTCCTAATCTACTATGCCATATAGATTGTAAGTGTTTAGTGGAAGCATTCATGATAGAATCTAACTTGTTAATTCACTGAATGATATACAGCCCACCATGGAGGTTACCAATCTTCTTTATCGTTCCATGTATGATGTCCTATAAGGTGCAATGCTCAGAGTAGAAAGAAGCCACAAATTGCTTACTAGTGGTTAGTTTGGATACAAAAACTAGATTACAGCAGCAACCAACAACATAATAGATATCTTTTAAAATGACATTATCAAGTATTTGAACTGTACCTATGTAAGTAATTAACATTCTATCCCCATTTGGAACCTTAATTAATCTAAGCAGTCCAAAATATTTTTCTATGTGTCAAACATGCTCAAATTATTCACCATATGACATGTAGCACCAGAGTCAAGAATCCAATGAGACTCACAGAATGACTTAGGAATAGCGTTAACAGTACCTGAGATGGTCTCTTCCACATAGTCAGTGGCACTCACAGCTATATCCTCTTGCTCCTTCTTGAGAAGCTTTAGGATTTGGTCATATTGCTCCTAAGTAATGGGTGTCTGAGCTAAGGAAGGCATAGAGGAAGAAGAAGCATTGGTGAGATAGTTGGGCAAAGAAGCTTGGGATTGCCTTCCTTTGAAGTTTGGAGGAAATCCTACTAGGTGGTAGTAATTCTCTCTTTTATGACCCTTTCGATGAAAATGTGAACACTCATCCTGTGATCACCCTCTTCTTTTCCCCTTCCTTGTCTCCCCCCTCTAGTGGTCATAGTTGCTCCATCAAGAGGGGGTGAGGAGTATGGAAAGACATATGCTGCTGGGTTTTATCCTAACAAATCATCAGATACGCCTGATTAACAGTGTTTAAAGGAGATTGTAGCAAGATTTGAGTGCTGGCTTGAAGATAGTTATCATTCAAGCCAGTAAAAAAATTGAAGTAGGCGTTGTATGGCATTCACAGGTTGGAAGAGGCATAAGTGCATCAAATTTGTCCCAAAGGTCTCTTAGCTTAGTAAAATATTCCGATACACACATTGTACCTTGAACAAGAGAAGTGATTGCCTTATGCAGAGCAAAAATTCGTAGACCATCTGCCTTGTGAAATCTCTCTTTTAGGTCGTTCCAAACATCTCTTGCGCTATTGGAGAAGACGATTCTGGTGGCTATCTATTTATCCACCGAGTTGACTAACCAAGATAAGATGATAGCATTACAACGATCCCATAGTTCTTGAAGCTTAGGATCTTGATCTTCACGAGTATACGTAACATCAATAAACCCAAGTTTATTCTTGGCAAACAAGGCGAGATGCATGGACCAACTCCAAACTTCATAGTTCTCCTGTCCTCGAAGCACCTGAGAAACTAGATTGATAGACTGGGTATTAGATGGATGTAAGAACAGAGGGTTTGTGAAATCTATTAGGGACTTCAAATCTGCAGACGCTTGATTGACCTTTCCCATGGCAAAACTAATAAGGGGGGAAAATGACGGAGAGAACAGACTTGGAAGATTTAATCGCCGTTCTATCTAAAGAAACTGATTACTGGCTCTAAACCAAAGAATCGCAAGACAGAAATGCGAGGGCCTTTGAGATTTGGGATTCTGTCAAGAAGCATGAATCGGGGAGGCAATGTTGACTTAACGATGTTGTCTAGTTCACCTGCAATACCTGCAACAGAGACTGGATTATCAAGAATCAGGCTCTTGATTTAGCGGCCCAATGAAGCTACGCTCTGGATACCATGATAACACACTAAATGACTGAATAATACTCAGTAACTTTATTCATATTGGGCCAATAAGCCAATGACATGGTACATTGAAACAAAAGGTCCCGACTTATATTTATACATGTCAGAGTCCATAACTGAATCTATACTAAGGGATACAAAGGACATTTTTACGCTTTAACAGCCTGTTAAGTATCTCCTCCTCCAAAAGTGTAGCTATGCAGTTATGAATGTTTATGCTCTTACGTGATTTGCAACACCTTAAATTTCTTTGCTGCACTTTAAATTTGCAATAATTAACTGCATCGGACCTGAATTTAGTGTAGTATTTCTGAAGTTATTGTATTACAATTGATTGTTGACAAATAAAATATTTGTTTGACTTTTAGTTTTAATACTACCTCTGGTCCTTAATATAAGAGCTAATCGACTAATTTGAATAGATTAAAAAAAATAGTTAAGTTAGTTATTTATAATAAATAGATGTTGTTTTTCCTAAAATATATCAGCTAATCAAATATATTGGTTGTGACTACCATTATTATAAGAACTATCTTATAAAAAAAGAATAAATACGAGAGACAAAGTAGATTGAGATCTTATATTTAGAACCGAAATAAAAGTCAAATGAGCTCTTATATAAAGGATCCAAAATAGTATGTGTTATTGGTACACTGCCGGCTCAACAAGTATAGGGAAGCTGAAGAAGTATTTGACAGTCTTCTGAACAATGAAAAGCCGCCTTTGAAACCAGATCAGAAAATATTTCATATGATGATTTACATAGATAAAAAGGCTGGAAATCATGAAGAAGTTCATAGGACGTTTGCTTTGATAGCTGAGCGAGGAATTGAGAGATCTACAATTACTTGTAACAGCTTGATGTCGTTTGAAACAAATTACAAAGAAGTTTCAAAAATATATGACCAGGTAAAATCTAGTATGGATCAGATACTTACAAGGTAAGCGGAAGCCTATAATATTAATTACTATTAGCGTTTTTTGTGGAAGTGTTAAACTCGATTTTTGATTGTTTTATAAATATACTAGCTCCTAAGGGTACCAATCTACATTCTCTTAGCTCTGGCCCCTGCACTTCTGTAATGCATTAGAACATTCATTCAATAGAAGATTGTTTCCCTCTGCCTTTGCCTTACTGTCGTATGTATGCTAATATATGATAAAACACAAAATAGGATATAATTAAATATTTTGACAACATTGCCATTTACTTGGAAATGTTGCACTACTCTAGTCCATAATATAAGAGCTTGTTTAACTTTTAATTTGATCCTAAATATAAGACCCTAATACATTTTGTCTGTCATATTTATTTATGTTTTTCCCAAGATACTCCTTGTAGTAGTTGTCCATATTAAAATACTCTTGTTAATATATCTGATTAGTGAAGGTATTTTACAAAAACAACATATATTTATTTCAAATAACTAACTTAACTCATTTTTTTTAATCGACTCAAATTAGTTAACTAGATCTTATATTATAGACCGGAGGCAATATATTATAATTAGTCCTTTTTTTGCCCCAAAAAAAAAAAACCTAGATGCTAACCCAATTCATAGACATGCATGTACTCCTAAAAGAATGTAATCAGGATCTGTCCACTTGCACAAACTTTTTTTTATTAGATAGCCCTTGAACCTAAAATTTTAAATTGCTCATCTAGAAAAGAAGTATATGATAATTCAATATACACAGACATGCCAAGAGAAGAATCGTACAAGTAACCAAGAGGGAATGCTCAAGAAGATAATACTTTCATGCCAACCACAAGGATAAACAACGGCTTGATAGTAACATTGTCTCATAGTAAGGATAAGCTTCTTATTTTACAGCAGAAAATAATAACAATAAAGTTTCCATGAGATTAATTTTCTTTTTTTATACAAAAGTCAGGTTAACTTTCATTGCTTTATAGGTTTAAAAATCCGGTTCTTTGATTTATATTTTTTCCGTAAGGTAATTTTGCTTTATAGAAAGTAAGTCAATTTGTGTGAATGTGTGAATGCATTGTTTAGAAATGTAAAAGAATCCGTAGCAGCGGAGATAAAACATGCTTAGCTTAGTACACCCTTTTGTTGAGCTCTTTTATTCGTCCCTGTGGATAACATTCAAGGCTCCAACATTTTTCTAAGCTCTAAGTTAGTGGTTGATCAGGCTCACAATTGCTAAAATCTGGGCACTAAAATTCCAATTGGAAACTTTTTAAATTATATTTTGTACTCTTCCCTCAACTTTTTAAATTTATTTTTTATTTTGTTATCAATTAATCAAATCAAATTAAATTAATTATAATCAGTTCTATTGTAGTTGCCCCAGCCATTGAAAATCAAAGGCAAAAGTTCACTATTAACTCTTTAATTTTAGATGAGGTTTCAATCTTGTTGCTTAGTTTTATACAATTTTTTTTTTTGGTCTTTCTAACCCCAAACATTATAGTTCGAATGGTAGTTTCTCTTGTCAATAATAATTATTTTAAGATGGATGCAGCTTTTAATATAACACTATGTTGCCATCTATAAGTCATTTGTACCCCAAATTCACAAATCAAGAAATGCATCAAATTAATAAATTTTTTTCATTTTTGTTCTCATTAAAGAAAAGGTATTAAAAAAATATTCCTCTGGTCCTAAATGTAAGACTTATTTTGTAGTATAAATTACAATACAAACTAGGTCTTTATATTAGAACTGGAGGAGTATGTTTTATATTTTCTCTTACCTGTTCAAGTCAATAAGGATAAAATTGAAAAAAAAAAACCTCATTAATTACTCTATAAATGACTTATAAGTGAGAACAAAGAGATAAAGTGATCCTATTTATCTAATAGGTGATGGTGATTAAAATTTTAAACTTTTAGGGTCTGTTTGGTAGGAGGGAAATGTAAAGAAGGAGAAGGGAAAATTTTTTTAATGATCTTGTTTAAAAAAATTGAGGAAGTGGAGTTAAAATTTTTTAATTAATTTTCTTACTCTTTTATGTTACTTCTTTAGCAAAATTTTATAACCCCACCCCTTCTCCAATTTTAAAACAAGCTCATTAAAATTTTCCTCCCTCCCTTTCTCTCCATTTCCCTCCCACCAAACACATCCTTGACGCCTTAATACAAATTTGCACCCAAAAAAATTCGGACAGCCAACCTTGCGAAACTCTGGAAAGTAAATTTTCACCCTATCCCTTTTTTCTTTTCATATTTTCTGCCCTCATATCTTGGAGAAAAAAAAGGGAAAAATCCATCTTCATATGATTTTTGTTCGTTGATTTTGGCTCGTAATTGTTGGTTGTGGGCATCTAATATCATAATGTCTACTTGGAGACAAACTGCCCATAAAATTTTTAAAATGATGCAAAAAATGTTATATAAGACCGTCAATTTAAGCAGGCATTTGTCAACTTTTAGAGTATAAGTGGATGGATTTGAAGCCCATTATTAAAAAAATAACAGATCTTTACTCAAATAAACGGCTATGACATTTTTGTGCTCTTTTGAAATTTTTATGAGCAGTTTTGGGCAAGTAAATTTATATCTATCCTTTAAAAAAATGTTATTTTACTCATATGCTGCTGTTAGTTTTGTAGCCAGTATAGAAAGTACTGAAAAAACAAAACAATATAATGATCATGGAAAGAAAATTTAGATCCTGAATTTTCCGCGGTCCGAAAAACAACCTAGTTTTTTTTTCCTTATTTTTTTTCCTCCTTACTTTTGTAATTGATAAGAGAAACTATATAAGAATTCTCACCACGTGGATGAGAATGAAACTCAAGGTGTGACAACCAGTCTTCTTTATTGGTTGAATAAACTTGGTGTAGTCATTTCCATGAAAGGATATGCCGGAGAGTTACTATAATAAAAACATAAAATTTTTGTATGTTTTCTTTGTTTTTCCCCCTTAAAATTTACTATATTGTACATTATTTCATTTCGTACATATTCCTGTTCAAAAACTTGACCCCCATATTTTTTCTGTCTTTTTGTGTAAAATGGCCCCCATATTTTCAGTGCTGAGTTCTTAACAACTCTCAGGAACCTGTAGCAGCGTAGACTAAAGACTTTGTTCGTCAAGGTCGTCGCTGGAGCTCCTTAAATCTGAACCAAAGCTCAAAGCTCTTCAATAATCCATTTCCTGCCCCTTCCATTACTCTCTCATTTGGTCCTTTTGGCCAAATTTGATGGAAGAATCTCAGCATTTACAGTTCGATAGTCTTTAGGACATATATGCCCAAATTTGAAGGTATGATTATGCTTCACAATTTCCTACTTCCCTTCTCTGCTTCTCTTTTCAGTGTTTCTATCACTTGCTCTTGCCGTTAAGGTTTAATGAATCTTGCTTTCTTATTCTTAGGTTCATTCAGCACCGTAAATATTTTTACACGTTGTTTGTCTAGCACTTTGAAATAGTTTTTTGCCTTGATGCTTGACATACTAAAAATATTTTATGGTGCTAGACGCTCCTAAAAAATTATTTTAGAGTGTGTGTATATTAAAAAAATAATTGCTGTTGGAATCACTTAAAAAAAATAACTTTATGATGCTGGATGTACCATAAAATACTTTAGGGTATTAGATACACTCGAAAAAATATTTTGAGGTGTTAGATGCACACTAACACCCTTTTTTATGCTTTCAATTGGGTTTTGATCTATTTTCCTAGTCAAGAAGGCTTACTTATTTAGCTTTATATATTTGATATGTTTATATTTAATAGTGTTAATTATATTAATAACGAGTTTATTATAGAATAAACATTGGGTTGGCTTTAAATCCTAAATATAAGACATCTATGTACTTTTTATTTATTATTTTTTCAAACTAATTTATCTAATTTATAAACTAATATATTATACCCCAATCCTTACTATATGAGCTACTTAACTAATTTGAATAGATTATGAAAGTTAAATACAATAGTTGATCATAACAAATGGGACTTGATCTTTCGAAAATGCTCTCCTGTATAAGATCATATTATACATCAAATTATAGGTTAGGTAAATTAATTTGGAAAAAATAAAAAAAAATGAACAATAAACTGGTTTAAATCTTATATTAGGATCCAATCTAACTCCTAACTAGCTCTTATATTAGGGACCAATAGTAATATAATTTAATGTTATATAAAAGTATCTAAAGAGTATCATGTAACATTTGTTATAACTAACTACTTAATTATCTCATTTTCTTGATCTATCCAAATTAGTTAAATAGCT
Source organism: Neltuma alba (assembly GCF_004799145.2). Classification (NCBI taxonomy): domain Eukaryota; kingdom Viridiplantae; phylum Streptophyta; class Magnoliopsida; order Fabales; family Fabaceae; genus Neltuma; species Neltuma alba. The sequence goes on along the minus strand of NW_021632154.1, from coordinate 3,125 downwards.
TTTCTATTAAAAATAATAGAAAGTATATAAAAAAAAGTTGCATGCCTTATTGAAAACAAGCACCTTATATATAAGTTTTTCACTTTCCTAATTGGTTTGTTGACATTGGATGGTTATTTGTAATATATGCCATTCTTTTCATTTGTATTTTCCCGTAGAATTACTACATATACTATATAGTAGGGAGAATAATATTTAATGCCAATTAGATCTCTAAGAAAGTTTTCTGACGAAAAATAAATTGTAAACATCAATTTAGATAATTATAAATAGGAATATCAATTGTAAAGAAGTTAAGACTTCTGAATTTACTGTTTTTCACATAATTAAATTTGTCGTGGGCCTAATTATTTTTTAATTATTTCCTTAGTGACCTAACTACTGCCTATATGGTAAGTAGGCGGATCATGGAGACACTAACATACATAGATGACTCCCTCCCGTTATTTATAGGACAAATTTAACTACTCGGTTTTTAATTAAAGGGCGGTAGTTTGATATATGTTTATATTGTGTAGAAAATTATGTGGATTTTGTTTCTTTCTTTTTTTTTCTATTGCCAACGTGTGAATTTTCAATTTTATCCTTCACTGAAATTAATGAAAAAGGAAAGTGCTGTTCAAAAATTAAAAGCATGCATTCCAATTATTTGTTACAATCAAATGGGAATAAGTTTTTTTTTCTTCTTTTTTTTGCTTAAAATGAAGGATTTCATCTTTATCGTCCTAAGTATAGGACAAGTATGGTTTTTAAAATTTATGCTAAATAATATAAAAGTACCATCTATAAAGAGAATATGACTAAAATGAAAAAGAAATTATGTGATAGAATAAAAGGAAAGGAAGAGTGGAGAAGGGGAGAAAGAGGGAAGAAAGAGGGACAGAGAGAAGAGAGAGAGAGAGAGAGAGAGAGAAGAGAGAAACAGAGGGAATCTCAATTTTAATTCCGTTATTCTCAAAAAGCTTATTACAATAACCCCTCGTATACCCTTTTATAGAACATAATCCCTACAGATTTGGTGTCTGCTGCCTCCTCTTATGTCTTAAATTTTTCTAACTTCCTAAAATTTTTTATGGTTTTTTTTATCATTGATTCTACACAAAATGAGTGACACTTTCATATCTTTTTAGCAAAATATGGTATAGTTTTGAATTGTTTTAGATTTTTAAAGAAAAAATACTCTAATTAAAAAAGAAACTGCACAATTTGAGTTTTGTCCTTCTAAAAATCATAAAAAAATTCAAAACTGCACACCATTTTTTCCATAAGAAATCAAAAATTTCACTTATCTTATGTAGAATCTAATAAAAATAACAAGAAAAAGCATTTGGAAAGTTGGGAAAAATTAAGAGGCAGTAGGAGGAAGCAAACGCACCCAAATACGCTTCCTACACCCAATTCACTAACTAACTATATACCCAATAACTGCTTTAACTGAGTCACTCCATTTCATTTACTACCTCCAGTATTAATTATAAGATTGTTTGTAGTCTACAAACAAAGTCTTATAATTAGAACTGGGAGGTAGTATTACGCAACTGAAACTTTATTATTGAAGCAAGCAGTGAGGACACATATTAGAAAGAGTGGTGATCCCTCCCTCCCCTCCTGAAATATATGCAATTTATTAACGATCGTGAACACTTGGGAGAACACCGTTTTATTCTTCAGATTGCACAAATGAGTTCACACTATCTCCAGAGATTGACTTGATTTTGAGACGTCAAAGTATCGTCTTATACCTGAGATTACCCGACGAAGATATTGCACGATCCTTGAGAACCACATGATTGCGGCTTTCACTATAAAGAAACCCCATATGGCTAATGCGATTTTGCCCAACAATGGAGATAAGATCATAAGAAGCAGCACAACGACCAGAAATCCGAACAGTGGACCAAAGGTTTTAATGACGGTGGGAACGCAAGACTCTTCACCTGGAAGGGCATATTCTGCAATGAAACTCAGAGCATAGAGGCAAAGGTTCACAAAAATGGCTGCCATAATGGTTGCATGCTCATCCAATGGAGATTTCCGTTTGGATTGGTATTCAACTTGAACGTAACCACGAACGTACTAATCAGAAACATAATGACAGCGTGGAGTTTCTTCCTGTAGGAACTGCAACAATGCAAGAACATCAAATGGATTTTATATTATATATATATATAGCTCGCATTCTAGAAAGTTTTGATTAAATCATACATAACTTGTAATAATTTTGAACGTACGAATCCAAAAAACTAAACCATAAAAGTTGCAAGGGACAAGGGAGGGGTTGGACGAGGATGCTCGCAGATCAGAACCAGCAGCTTTCCACGGCACCGGATAATATAGGCATCATTGTGTTTCGCTTCTCACTAGCTAAGAGCACAAAAAAAGGTATTAAGGATAATTGTTTTAGGTTTATGGCAAGTTCGTTGGATTCGTATAGTCTAGTATGAATCGGTCTAGTATAGTAATCTTAAAGCAAGTGAGAAATGTCATCTAACCTTCCCTTTGAGCTTTGATGAGTTCGAACACGTCATGAGGGACTGGTGAACTAGAACATATGATGATAAGTTGTTCTGTGATGGTAGGCACGGCGGAGTCTAAAGTAGGGTCCACCACCACCAGGATGAGAAAGTTGCTCAACGTGAGCTTCCATGAAAGGACGATAGGAGATCTATGTGTATCAAACCCTGCATGGGGTTGCAGGGAAAGACGATATGTGGGAAGTTTTGCATGAAGGGATCCAACTTATTTATAGTAGAGCCGTCATTTTCATGCTTGGGTGCCCTATGGTCAAGTGAGCAAAAAAATTCAAAATGAACCTCTCAACACGCCGATCAATCAGGTTTTGATGATAATAATATAATTTCTTCTTATAGAAGGCTACATCCATATCCGTGAGATCAATGCAACGATGGAGTTGAAACTTGATGGAAACTACTTGAGCGCTTTTTCCCCAAATTTTTTTTGCATATCATGTAGACATGGATGTTGATATGTAAGTTTTTTTCCATTATTTTTGTATTAATCATGGTAAAAGTGGGCAAACTTTTGAGTCACTTGACAGATATATATGTAATATATAGTCATCTTCAGATTAATTTCTTGATGTTCTCTCTCTCTGTGTCCCATTA